>NW_022630996.1:67213573-67499055 GCF_010015895.1 Lontra canadensis | reverse complement strand
GGAACCCTCCTACACTGTTGGTGGGAATGCAAGCTGGTGCAACCACTCTGGAAAACAGCATGGAGGTTCCTCAAAATGTTGAAAATAGAACTACCCTATTACCCAGCAATTACACTACTGGGTATTTACCCTAAAGATACAAACATAGTGATCCGAAGGGGCACGTGCACCCGAATGTTTATAGCAGCAATGTCTACAATAGCCAAACTATGGAAAGAACCTAGATGTCCATCAACAGACGAATGGATAAAGAAGATGTGGTATATATATACAATGGAATACTATGCAGCCATCAAAAGAAATGAAATCTTGCCATTTGCGACAACGTGGATTGAACTAGAGGGTATCATGCTTAGCGAAATAAATCAATCAGAGAAAGACAACTATCATATGATCTCCCTGATATGAGGGAGAGGAGATGCAACATGGGGGGTTAATGGGGTAGGAGAAGAGTAAATGAAACAAGTTGGGATTGGGAGGGAGACAAACCATAAGTGACTCTTAATCTCACAAAACAAACTGAGGGTTGCTGGGGAGAGGGGGGTTTGGGGGGGGTGGGGTTATGGACATTGGGGAGGGTATGTGCTATGGTGAGTGCTGTGAAGTGTGTAAACCTGGAGATTCACAGACCTGTACCCCTGGGGAAAAAATAAATATATGTTTATAAAAAATAAAATTTAAAAAAAAATGGCTCTTGCCAGAACGACAAGAAATAATAAGTATTGGTGAGGATGTAGAGAACAAGGAGCCCTTGTGTAGTATTGGTGGACGTGTAACTTGGTGCCGTCACTATGAAAAACAGTATGGAGCTTAGGGATGCCTGGGTGGCTCAGTTGGTTAAGTGGCTGCCTTCGGCTCAGGTCATGATCTCAGCGTCCTGGAATCGAGTCCCATATCGGGCTCCTTGCTTGGCAGGGAACCTGCTTCTCCCTCTGCCTCTGCCTGCCTCTTGGCCTACTTGTGATCTCTCTCTCTCTCTCTCTCTCTCTCTCTGACAAACAAATAAATAAAATCTTTAAAAAAAAAAAACAGTATGGAGCTTCATCAAAAAATTGTGAATAGAACTACCATATGATCCAGCAATTCTGCTTATGGCTATTTCAAGAAATCAAAACACTGTGTTAAAAAGATATCTGCAGGGGTTCCTGGGTAGCTCAGTGGTTAAACCTCTGCCTTTAGCTCAGGTCATGATCTCAGGGTCCTGGAATCGAGCCCCACATTGGGCTCTTTGCTCAGCGGGGAGCCTGATTCCCCCTCTCTCTCTGTGCCTGCCTCTCTGCCTGCTTGTGATCTCTGTCAAATTAATAAATAAAATCTTAAAAAGAAGATATCTGCACTCCCATGTTCATTGCAGTATTATTTATAGTAGATAAGATATGGAAACAAATGTCCATCAATGACTGAATGGATAAAGAAGATATGGTATATATTAACCATGAAATATTCAGACATTAAAAAAAAAGGAATGAAATCTTGCCATTTGGGACATCATGCATGGAGTGCGAGGCATTAGGCTAAGTGAAATTAGTCAGAGAAAGACAAATGTCATATGATCTTTCATGTGGAGTCTAAAAAAATAAAAAATTTTAAATACCAAGCTCATAGAGCTAGAGAACAGATAGGTGCTGCCAGAGGTGAGAGATGGGAGGGTAAGAGAAATGGGTTAATTTTAAAATAAATTAATGAAATAATATAAGGAAAGTATTTTGAACTGAATGAAAAATGTGCATCGTATCAAAATTTGTGGGATGCAGTTAAAGCAATGCTTAGAAGGATTTTTTTAAATTAATTAATTTATTTATTTTTCTTCTTGCTTAGAAGTATATTTAAAGCACTTAAAGCTTATGTTAGAAAAGAAGAAAGGTCTAAAGTCAGCAATTTAAACTTCAACCTTAAGAAACTAAAAAAAGAGAAAAACCCAAAACAAGCAAGCCAGCAAATCATAAACAAATAAATAAATGTAGAAATCAAGTGTACTCAAAAATACAGAAACAATAGATAAAAACCAATGACATGAAAAGCTACTTGTTTGTAAACACTGATAGAATTCATAAGCCTCTAGTTAGACTGACCAAGAAGAAGAGAAGACACAATTTATCAATATCAGGAATGAAAGAGGGCATATTACCATAAACCCTATATTCAAAAGATAAGTGAATATTATGAACAACTCTGACCATAAATTTGGGAACTCAGATAAAATGGACCAATTTTTTGACAGACAAATCCTAACAAAATTAACAAAAAAATAGATAACCTGTCTAATATCTATTAAATTATTAACTAAAAACCTTGTAACAAAATTCAAGACCTACATAAGCCCACTTGTTGATTGTGACCAACTGTTTAAGCAAGAAATGATAGGGCACCTGGGTGGCTCAGTGGTTTAAAGCCTCTGCCTTCGGCTTGGGTCATGATCCCAGGGTTCTGGGATCGAGCCCCGCATCGGGCTCTCTGCTCAGTGGGGAGCCTGCTTCCTCCTCTCTCTCTGCCTGCCTATCTGCCTACTTGTGATCTCCATCTGTCAAAATAAATAAATAAAATCTTAAAAAAAATAAAGCAAGAAATGATAGTAATCCTTCTCATTCTTTTCCCCAGAAGAAGAGACAATACTTCTCAACTCATTTTAGGTCAGCATTAGCCTGATGGAACAGTAGACAAAATATTATAAGAAAAGAAAACTAAATACTGATACTCTTTGTGGACATAGATCCTCAATAACATAATAACAAATCAAACCCCGGAATGCAAGGGCATTTCAGTATTTGAAAATCAGTTAATATATTTCATCTTATTAACAGATTAAAGAATAAAATTCTCAATAGATCATTTCATGAAGTTTCAACATTTATTTATGGTAAAACCTGTCTACCAACCAGGTATTAGAAGAGAACTTCCTTAAAGGGCATTGTGTTAGTCTGTTTGGGCTACCGTAGCAGAATACCATAGACTGGGTGGTTTATAAACAACAGAAATTTATTTCCCATGGTTCTAGAGACTGATAAGTCCAAGATCAAGTCACTGGTAGATATGTTTGGTGAGGGTCTGGTTCTTGGTTCTTTTTGCCTTTGTCTTCAAATGGCAGAATGACTGAGGGAGATTTAGGAGGTCTTCTTTATAAAGGTTCTAATCCCATTCATGAGGGTTTATGACCTAATTACTATGCAAGCAGTCCATCTCCAAATACCAGCACATTGGGGATTAGGTTGCAAAAATGGGTGGACATAAATGTTTGGTCTGTAGTAGGCATCTACAGAAAAGTCTACAGCAGGGTTTCTCCACTTTAGTACTATTGACATTTTGGACAAGATAACTCTTCTAAAACTGAACATTAAGATGTCAGTTCTTTCTATATTGGTCTATAGATTCAATTCAATCTCAGAGTCATAGCAGGCTTTTTTGTAGATACCAAACTAATTCTCTGTATGGCCAGACAAATTGGATAGACAGATTCATAAGGAAGAAAAAGTTGTGTACTCAAACTGATTTTAAGACTTATTATAAAGACACGTGAGTAAAACAGTGTGTTATTAGTGAAAGCTTAGATAGTAGATAGGTAAAGAGATAGAGTAGAATAGAGTCCAGAAGTAGACCCACACAACTATGCTTAATTGATTTTTGGCAAAGATAAAAAGGCAATTCCCTGGTGAAATGATAATCTTTTTCAACAGCTAGTACCGGAACAATGGGATACTTATATGCAAAAAAGAACATTGACCCATCCCCCACACCATATACAAAAATTAATTCAAAATGGATCATAGACCAAGTTTAAAATATAGAACACCTTTTATATGTTCAATTAAGCTAGTGGATTTTTGATATAATAATGGAAGCTTAATCCATAAAAACAAAAATATAATATAAAATGAACCTTATCAAAATTAAAAATTTCGTCCTCCAGAAGATACTGTTAAGAGAATAAGACACTCATGGGATAAAAGAGCTGCAAATTACATCTTGAATCCAGAATATACAGAGAGCCATAAAAATGTAATAATATGAAAACAACCAACGCAACTTAAAAATGGGCAAAAGATTTGAACAGATACTTTACCAGAGAGAGTACACATGCCAAGTGATCACATGAAAAGATACTCAAGGTCATTAGTCATTTAGGAAATGCAATTAAAACCACACTCAGGTGCTACAACACACCTCTATGAAGTTCTGATGACAATGTGGGGAAATTGGAATCTTTTTATGTTACTGGTAGGAATGTAAAATGGTTTCCCAGCAATCCTAGTCCTTTACTCAAGAGAAATGAAAACTTACGTTTATACAAAGACCTGTTTATAGTAGCTTTATCCATAATTGGATAAACAACAGGAAACAACATAATTGTCCTTCACAAGATGAATGGATAAATCAACTGTTATATATCCATACAATAGACAGATTCAGCAATAAAAAGGAAAAAACCTGTTTCTACACACAGCAACATGGATGAATTTCAAATGCATAATGTTAAGTGAAAGAAGTGAGACTCTGAAAGTTAGATATTATATGATTACGTTTATATGACATTCTAGCAAAGGCCAAACTATAGTTTCAGAGAATGGGATCAGGGTTTAGAGGTTGGTGAGGGGTATTGATTATATAGCACCAGCATGAAGGAGGTATTGTCAGGGTGTGTGTGTGTTTGATGGTGGAACTGTTATGTATCTTATGGTCTTTGTTACATTGTTTGTGACATTTTTCAAAAATCATAAAACTGTTCAACATTATATTTACTGTGAATTTTAAAATATGACTCATCCAAATTCTATTGCTTCCCATTAAGCCATTTTAAAATAGGGGAGAGATCCTACTTTTTCATTGTAATACTTAAAATTTCCACTCTTTGATCCCCAGTTACTTTAGGAAGTTTGGTAGTTTATCATAGAACACAAAACGAAACCCAAAGAACATTCTTTTACCATCACCTTTCCACATTTTTCTTGGCTAAATGTAACTTTTACTTTTCTTCTTTGGAAATGAACCATAGCATGAATTTCTGTTCTTTTTCTGGAGTATGTGTCTTATTGACATTTCACCTATACTTTCCTCCCCCTTGCCCCCAACTATCCCCTTGTTTTCCCTGATTGTTTCTATATACACATACCCTATTCTCTTTGTTGCACTTGATAACTCATTTATTAATTGGTCTAGGCCCTGTGGTAGGATCTTGTGAGATTGGTTAAGGTATGCTTTCACATGAAAGTCTGTCTTGGAGGGCAGAAGGAGAATACATTAATAATAGTTTATAGTAGTGTTATTGAGTCATAACAGAAGTATTAATGACCATACTGTAGCACAAAAGAAGGAATAAACTCATTCTGCTTGGACAGGTCAGGGAAGGCTTTATACAGGGAAGAAGCATAAAAGTGGCTCAAGTAAAAATTGAATTCTTTAAAATGTCACCTGTGACTTTGATTATAGATTAGTAGTATAGACAGTTTAAGGAAAATATGAAATTTAGTAATAAAGTAGCCAGAAACAGTCTTGTAAACTTCAGCTAGGTGGTGTGGGGATGGGATCCAGTAATGAGTTTTGTAAAGGTTATATGGAATATAACTGATTAAAATGAAAAAGTTCTGAGTATCAATTAGTAATATCAATTAGTAATATACTACTTACTAAAGAAAAAATGATCAAGTATAATGAGACACTATGTCAAATTTCCTGTGAATCTGCTAATTTTACTTATTAACATTGGGCTTGCTGACTCACACTCATTTTAGATTTTACCTTGATTCTGATATTATTTTTTGGTTGTACCTGAGTGCAGTGGATCCCTTTTCTCTTTTTAGATTGCTGTGTTCTAGCCTTACCGGTCTTCTGCTTTCTCTTGATTGCACCAGGCAAATTCCTGCCAGAGTCCACTAGTGTAGTGTCTGTTCCCTGTGTACAGAAAACACTTCTAGATATCTGAATGGTTAATTCCCTCATCCATTCAAAAACTTTTCTTTGATGCCTAAACTCTTCCACCATATTTTAAATTCTAATTCACCTCCTCTCCTTTCATCCTCCAAACACTCCTGTCGTCTTTTTTTAAGTGTTTTTTAAACTATTTTTAAGTGTTTATTTCTAACGCATTATGTGACTTTACTTACTATTATGTTTATTGTTCATTAATGGTCTGTCTTTACCACCACTGAAATGTAAGCTTCACCAGGGCAGAGATCTTTGTCTTTTTGTTCCCAGATCTCTAGTGCCCAGGATATGGTAGGCACCTAGTGAATATTTGTTGGAAAATAGAATCCTTGATGCAAGAATAATAATCTCTGGGTTGTTTTTTTTTTTCCTAGTAACATCTGGATTCAGATTCTTAAAATAAGTTAGAATGCCTGTGACTTAACATTTTATAATTTCTCCAGTCCACTTGAACTGTTATGATACTAAGCATTGCTCAGGAACACTGGCTTGAACCTCAAAGCTCTTCCTGACTTAGATGATAAATAGTTACCTCCCCATGAGGCCACCTTTTGAAGTATAGTATAAACACTGTTAGAAACAATGGATAAAGATAAACCTGTTCATTTGGCTTTTGAATTTTCTTTGTTCATTTTTGAAGGTTTTCCAACTTTTGATTCTTGGTTTGCACACAAAATGAGACTGGAATTGTTTCTGTAGTAACATATGAATGCAAACTCACCCAATAAAAACCCATATACTTAGGCGAAAACATGATATAAAAGATAAGAAAGTGGCTCTGAAGGTTACCAGAATTTGGCTCTTAGACAATGGACAAGGCCATTTTGAGAAACACCCTTTTAAGTTATGTACTTGGAAATTTAGGAAAGCTTGAGCAGATTTTGTATCTCAGAAAATGATAATATTCAATTAATTCTTGAAAATACCCAAGGTTATATGTAGCATGGTAAATTTGGCTTAGTGTGTTAAATTGTATAAGGGATAAAATTAACCTCTATATAATATACTAAATTTAAGTTTAGTAGTAAATAATAAACAAATAGATTCTAAAGACAAAAAGCCTTAGTTTTTTTTTTGTTTTGTTTTTCTGTTGCCCTTTCAAAGCCTCATTCTTCACGTTCAGATTCATCCCCTAACTGACATATAGACTACTTAATTTGACATTTTTTTTAAAGATTTTATTTATTTATTTGACAGATAGAAATCACAAGTAGGCAGAGAGGCAGGCAGAGAGAGGAGGAAGCAGACTCCCCATGGAGCAGAAAGCCCGATGCGGGGCTCGATCCCAGGGTCCCAGGATCATGACCTGAGCCGAAGGCAGAGGCTTTAACTCACTGAGCCACCCAGGCGCCCCTTATTTTGACTTTTTAACTTAACTTTGCTCTGTATATACTTTTATCTTCTTGGGCTACCATTTTTTGTCTTCCCTCTTCCTTTCTACTCATAAAAGTGATCAGAGGTTCAAATTTAGAGCTATAGGAATATTAATAAAATCTTCCAGAAAATGCAGATAAAATTGCAGCTGCTATAACTGTCACATATATTATATATTTATGTACATATGAATGTGTATATGGTTGAATTTCCTTTGCTATGATCTGTATTTGCCCTTAGTATATTTTAGGCATCTTTCCATGGCCATATTGTATTTTCCATTTAGTTTTATTTCTTAGTAGTGTTAAGTGAGATTAAACTAATGCATCATAAAACTCACCATTGTAACCATTTGAAATGTATAATTCATTGATATTTAGTATATTCACAATGTTGTGCAAATTACCAGTACTGCCTCGTTCCAAAACATTTTCATCACTCTAAAAAACTCCATACCTTTACGGGGTCACTTCTTTTCCCTCTACCTCCCTTCCCCTGGCAACCACTAATCTACTTTCAGACCTTACGGATTTACTTATTCTGGACATTTCATGTAAATGAAATCATAAAATACATGACCTTTTGTGCTTGGCTTCTTTCACTTCACATAAAGTTTTCAAGATTCATCCGTATAATAGTGTGTATCAGTAGCTCTTTCCTTTTATGGTTAAATAATATCCCATTCTATGGATATACCACATTTTGTGTATCTATTTAATGGACACTAGATTGTTTCTGCTTTTTTTCTCTCATAAGTAAGGCTGCTGTGAATATCCATGTGTAAGAGTTTGTTTGAACAAATGTTTTCTATTTTCTTGAATGTATTTCCATTTCATATTTAACAAGTACATAATCTGTTGCATGAATTAACTATAATTAATTTCCTATTTATTTTACCCTAATTTTCCCTTTCATAATCATGCTGTTAAGGTTCTGACATTCATGTATACATAGTTTTCTAATTTCTTTAAAATTATTTCCTGTTAATGGTAGTAGCTAATGAATTCTTAAAGTTGTAATTACTGAAATCACAGTAATTACACAATTTTGATTTATATACTATGATTTTAATACATGTTGCTGTGTTGTCTACCATAAAAGTTGTACCAATAATTATGTAATTTTTATTTTTCTCATAACTCATTGTATTTTTATTAATATTACAATATTTTTAATAACTAAAAAATTTTAATTTGACAGGGGAAAATACCTTTTTGGCCTATAAAATATAAAATATAACAGAAAACATAAAATATTCTGTTATTTTAATTTGCATTTATATGCAAATGAGATTAAGGATATTTTCATGTTTAGTAAAAATCTTTTTTTTTTTTTTTTTGTAATTTTTGTATGACTTTTGCCTGTTTCTTTTTTGGAGGGAGTTTTCTTAACTACCCTCAAATAGAAAAAAGCTATTTATATCACATAGAACTAGGTTTTATGTAGTCCATTTTGATCAATAATGGCCTTTTTTTCTCCTTGATACTGGTCTTTCTACATGATTTCTTTTGGTATTTTATTATTTCATTTTATGCTTATCATTTTTCACTTGAGGATTTATTATTTGTTTTGAAACCTCTGAAATATTTTCTTGTCTTAGTTTCACAATATGTTATATAATTTTGTGCATGTTTAAAATTAAAAGTTAAAATTCTAAAACACAGTCTCCACATACTTAGGTACTTGCTTCTGTTTGGAACCATATGATCGTAGTACTACTCTTAATTATGGTATTTGCTAAGCAGTTCTGGGTGAAGAACAATAAAAATGTCTTTAGTATGTGTACGTATTTGGAGATGTGGACAAAATGGTCTTTATGTTTTACAACCAAACCAGAATTTTCTTTTTTTGTTTTTTAAAGATTTTATTTATTTATTTGACAGAATCACAAGTAGGCAGAGAGGCAGAGAGAGGGAGAGAGAGGAAGAGGCAGGCTCCCTGCTGAGCAGAGAGCCCAATGTGTGGCTCCATCCTTGGACCCTCAGATCATGACCTGAGCTGAAGGCAGAGGCTTAACCCACTGAGCCACCCAGGTGCCCCTAAAACAGAATTTTCAAGGAGTCATTTTAATCCCTCAATTTAAATATTTATTTATTTACGGAATGAGAGATTTACTAGTGATTTTAAACTTTGTATTTCTGGAATATTTTTAGATTTATTTTACATGAATTTCACTTCCCAAATCCTTTCAAATTAAAGATTCTCAATTTAGATTTGACTTCTGAGTGAGAGTACCACACAAAAGAAAATATTTTTAGAATACTTAAATAATATTTACTGTTGATAACATTGCTTCAGGTATTTTTGAATTTTTTTTAATATACGAGAGAGGTAAAGAAATTTATGAGTCTACCAGGTAATACAGATTCTTGGCTTTAGGAGGAATTGATGGTCTCTGATGGTAGTTCATGCTTATGTTTATTATCTGTATTTGTAGCCCTTTGGATTTCTTCCGGAAAAATAATTGGACATTTCCAGTTTGACCTGATGGTTTTTGTGGAATTAGTATAGAGCATCTTACAGTACTTATAATTATTAAATTATATTTTATTTATTTTCAGTAATGGAAAGCTGCTGTCTCATTAAATTTTTTGTTATGTAAATTCAGTGTTTGGGTTTTTTTTAAGATTTTATTTATTTATTTGACAGACAGATCACAAGTAGGCAAAGAGGCAGACAGAGAGAGAGGAGGAAGCAGGCTTCCCGCTGAGCAGAGAGCCCGATGTGGGGCTTGATCCCAGGACCCTGGGATCATGACCTGAGCTGAAGGCAGAGGCTTTAATCCACTGAGCCAGCCAGGCGCCCCAGCCAAATTCAGCATTTTTAATGCTCAAATATTTCTTATTCTTATAGAACAAGGAAGAGATTGTGTAGTTTAATGAACTTCAGTTCATTTTTGGAGGGTATCAGTAATTTCATTTCCTATGTCTTTCTGATTTTCTGATTTCAAGAGAAGTTCATTGATATAACCTAATATTTTATTAAAATTCTTCCTGCATATGTTTCCTTTAAAGTCACTATGACCTTAAAATGTAAAATATTTTCATGTTTTTGATATTCAGTTTTGAAAATTGTTGAATCAATGAACAAATACTTTTGTTTCTAATGTACTTATCATCTACCTATAATGTCATTTTGAAAGCAGTCTTTTGAAAGATTAAGATGAATTTTATATGATGGTACAACTTAATTTCATAATCTATTAAGAAATGAAAAATTACCACACAGAAAAGAAGATAATATTGTTCCATTGTTAGCTGAATTACAGTGTATACTACAGTCTTAAATGTCGCTTCATTGAATGATTTTTCTCTTACATATCTATTTTGAAGATTCAATATTTCAAATAACAAGAACGTCCACGAATATTATCAGTGACAAAATGAAGTATATTCTATTTGGTATTGCCAATTTAAAAAAAACTTGTGAAAATTCTGAATTACTGTCTGATAATTTATAATCAGTTTTGTTATTTTTCTTACAAATGGCTATTTACAAATCCATTTAGGGGTCTTATTTTTAGAATCTGTCGTTTAAAAATAAAGTCATCTACCTGTAACTTTATTAGAAAAATATATACACAGAGAAAGAGAAAAAATTAGAATATAGCGAAGGCAGATGTTCACCTTCTGCATAGTCATTAACATTTATCAAATTATATCAATCATAATTAATGTAGCTTAGTCATCAAATCAAAATGAATAGAAAGCTAAAGTTGGAACAAGAGCTAACATGAAAAAAGTTGGAGAATAAATGTCATTAGTGAATTAGAATTATATTCAGTCTCATCACAAAGGCATTTATTTATGGTCAGTGATCTTTTCTGGATGAAGGCCAATTTCCACATTAATAAAAAGATTAAAGTTGGATTCATTTTCAGATATTTGTTTTTCAAAGTTCAATACTCTTTGGGTCAGAAAATACTGTATCTTTAGTATGATTAAACATTCTTTTATTGTATCCACCTCTGAATAGATTCTTCTTTTGGCTGAAATTTCAGAAATTAATACCTACTATAACTATATGTGATAAGATTGTCATGGTGCATTTGAATGAATTTTTTTTGAACAGAACACTTTGATATACTTAGTTTTGTTGAAACTGTCACTACATAATGGTAAAATACTGTTTCACTTTCTCTTAACATTAACATATTTTATAACAAAGAGCTGTATTTCAGTTGCAAATGAGACCCTTTTGTCCAAATAATTCCTTGGGCCACTTTGAAATAATATGAGCTTTGTAGTTCACTTGTTCATTTGCTTTTTTGGCAGCAACTATGGTAAGAATTTTAATTTTATATGAAAAATATTCACCCTGGTCACACTATATGTTTACTGCTCATTTTTGTTTTGTTTTGTTTTGGTTTTGGTTTTTCTTATTTCTGAAGCTGTCAGTGGGAACTCATAACCAACCAGGAAAACCAATTGACTGATTCTCCTCCATCTGTCAAATCTTGTCTCATGAGTAGATCAGCATGAGGTGACAGCAAACAGAGATGGGTCTAGGCAGGCTCTCTCTGGGCCTCTGCTTTCTCATCTATAAAATGAAAGAATTAATTACAGATAATTTAGAATCTAGTGGATTTTTACTTTCTCTGAATGCTCCTGGTTCCTTATAACTGATGAAGAATAAGATACTAAATTATGATTAAAGCAATTAAAGCCTACATATAAGTGAAAGCATTTTAGTTTTTTAAAATCTTCACATGGTATTTTACAGCCAAAATAAAAACCATCTGTATAATGAGGACATAAAGGCTAACATACTAACAGTTTAAAAAAACCCCCACTATCTATAAATTGTAATTTATAATAGAGTTAGTAATTGTTTCTCACTTTATACCAGGGATTGATTAAATCATGACATAAATCTGGACATGATATATCTTATTTAATATACTTTTTAAAGATTTTATTTATTAATTTGACAGAGAGAGAGACAGAGAGAGCGAGAGCACACAAGTAGGAGGAGTGGCAGGCAGAGGGAGAGGGAGAAAGCAGGCTCCCTGCTGAGCAGGAAGCTCTATCCCAGAGCCCTGGAATCGTGACCTGAGCAGAAGACAGATGCTTAATCATCTGAGCCACCCAGATGTCCCCTATTTAATATATTTTTTGAAGTAAAATTTCTTTTAAGTAAGATTTTCATGGACATTGTTTTTACTTTTGATAACTTTTTTGGTTAATCACTAAAAATAAGATACATAACTTTGTTTTCAGGGCAAAGATAATAAATGTGATTTAAACATTAAGAATTGGCTTTCTGAATATTTGCAGTGAAAAGCATCCTATTCTGATTTACATCTCAATGCTGAGAAATTTTCATTTTTGTAGTAGTTGTAGCAATAATATAACCTTCTAATGTGGGTTCAATTAGACTACCAAATTATAGTTCCTTTTGGATATGTGTTTCCAAATTTAATATTTGTTAAAAATGTTATACATTGGGGCACCTGGGTGGCTCAATGGGTTAAGCCTCTGCCTTCAGCTCAGGTCATGATCTCAGGGTCTTGGGATTAGCCCCGCAATGGGCTCTCTGCTCATCGGGGAGCCGGCTTCCCCCCTCTCTCTGCCTACTTGTGATCTCTCTCTCTGTCAAATAAATAAAATCTTTTTAAAAAGTTATACACTGAAGTAGGAGGATAGAGAGTGAATGGTCAATACATAAATGTAGCCAATAGCACAAACTATATACATCTTTTTCCTTTCATTTTCTTACAGTACTGACTGTGTGTGTGGTTGGTTTTGTTGGTTTCATAAAGGGTATAAAAATTTGGCAAGGTTTATGGGACCATGTCCTGTTGGAGATTTCAGTGTTTGGTTATGAGAGAAGAAAAGACCATTTTTGAGGAATGCAACTTTAGAAATTTGGCTTTAGAGTTTTCCTGTATAATTATACTAGGAATTTCCAAACAACATAGCAAGATTTTCCAGATGGTGGTTGTTAAACAATAATTGGAGGCTGTAGGAAATAAAACAGTATTTTGCATGAAGTAGGCATTTTGTCAACATCGGTTAAACTGAAGAACATTCTACTTGGTATCTAAGTGCTGTTCTCATAGTTAACAAAAGAAAAAAAATACAAATTTTAACTCTTCTTAGGCCCCCAAAACAAGAGCTGTTCTTCAAAATGAATTTTCTTAACAGTAAAAAAATATATATATATTTATTTTTGAAGTTAAAACTTTATAAGACATATAGTTTAATAATTATCCTAACCAAACTTATAAATTCTGAGGTGCAAAGCTAGCAGATTCAAACAAGTTTTTGCTCCTTTTGCCTTGTCATCATCAGCCTATCATGTCTGGAAAAGAATGATGGCCCTGCAAGCAAACAGAGAGCCTATTTCTGTGACTTACAGATACTCGCCTTTCTCCAGTAGAATAGGTGACAAGGGACCAGCTTGATATATGGGCCGAGTGTACCTCATATTCATCCTAACTGAGTTCATTTTATTTATTAGGTAGGTAAATGTAGTGATTATTGCATCCAGGTAATGTGTAGCCATCTTATTTGGGCTGTTCAGTTTGCAATTGTAAACTTGATGGCAGGTTTCTTAAATATCTGTGTGTTGTTGTTGTTGTTTATATTTTTAAAGAGATATCCCAAAGTTGCAGATGGCTGGCTCATCTCCAAATACCTCCTCAAGGTACTCTATGCTGGTGATGTCTCCCGCCACTGAGCTGCGCGGGAGCATGGAATTGACTTACTGGGGAGGGCTGTATCAGTTAAGTGATCTTTTTTAGTACATTGCATGGGTTTTGCAAAGCTTTCTGTTTTTGTTTTTGTTAATCCAGAGAGCACAAATATGCTTATGCTAATTTTTAAATTAAAATCTTGTTGTAAACCCACACAATATAATAATCCATTTATTCTCCTTCCTTTCTCATGGGACCCCATCCATATTTCTTTAAGTTCCCATGGCTTTACTCTCTTTTGTTAATCAGGCATATCTGTGCAATTACATTTTATTATAACTCTTAACAGTATAAGAATTATTATCTCCTCAATTTTGTAAGTGCTGTGTAATAATATTTGTATTACATGCAAACTGGGGGCTTTGGGAAGCTGTGTGATTTTTCCAAAGTCACTCAGTAAAACACAGAAGGGCAGTATCAGTAACTGCTTTGCCATTCTGGAATCATTAGTGGGAATATATTCCTTAGTTTCCTTTCTCTCAGGCAGAATGCATGCCTTTATTCACTTAAAACTTTTCAACAGAGTTGCTCCTATCTGCAAAGCACTGCTAGGCTCTATACTTAATGGCCTAGACTTTTATTATATTTTTTAATTAGAAAAGAAATACATAGTCATTATTTTTAAGGATTACAATTAAGACAATGGGAAATAGAAAACAAGCATCTCTTTTCCTCAACCTTCATTCCCACAAGTAATCATTTTAGACAGTTTCATTTGTTTTCTGTCCTCTATGTATAGCCTTAATCGCTACTGAAACAGATTATTCCCTTGATTTCTTCAGGGCTCACATTTTTGTGTTGCTCTCCCTATGGAGTTCAGCCTTCGGGACTCTAATTCAGTCAGCCAGTACTCTAACCCTTTTGTTAAAAAGCTGGTAGAAGAAAAAGACAAAGTCTTTGTCCTCTACTTGGAAAATTGGCAAAATAACTGGGATAAAAAGTTAAGTCAAATTCAGTTTTCAGATTTTTGGTGAACCTCGTTTTCTTAATTTTTTTTGTCTTGAAAGATTAAGAATTAAATTATTTTTATGGTATAGATACATATGATAGATACTTGTTATAAATTCCTTAGCAGTGAACAAGACATTGTCATTAAAAAAGAATAATAATCACGTTTTGTAAATGAGTAACTGTGCTTCTTAGTTGTTAAATGACTTACTTGAGAGGTCCTATAAGTAATAGAAAGAACTAGCGATATAAGTACAACTGAGTATCTAATCGACTCATATTTAAGATTCAGCTTAATATGTAATTAAATTTATTTGTGAAGTGTTTAAATTCCTTTTTTATAATAATAATATGAAATTTTATTTAGAAAATTAATCAAGGACATTATTTTACTTTCAAAGCTGGGTAGTCTAATAGATATGAACCTCAACTAAAATTAGTAGTTTCTTTTCAAGAAGGAAAAGACTCTGTGCTCTTGCAGAAATGGGAATTTTCTCTGTTTAGCAAAATTATAATAGAAAATATTGAACTGACTTTTATAAATTAGTAGTAAGAAATTCATGATTGCTGTTAGAAAATTTAAAGTGAAAAGTTAAAAGTTAAATTCATCTAAATGCTAATAAATTGACAACAGTGAATCCACAAGAAACCATTTTCCTTTAAGTATCTGAAAACTTCTATAGTGGTATCAGAATGGTTAATTAAAATTCAATGGGACTCTCTCTTATTGTTTGTCTAGTTGAATAGCAGTTCCAGGATGACACTGTCATCTAGTTGATGCATTGTAACATTAATGAGGCTTCGGCTTGGGGGATGAGATTTTCATTTGCTCTTTACATAGGTAAGCACTTATACAAAGGATAGAGAAAGGAAGTCACTAAAAACAGATTCATTTATATTTTATATTATCAAAAGATAATGTCTCAGCCACTACTTAGTAGAGAACCACTTTAGAAAATTTAGTCCTTGTTCTTAGAAGGTCTTGTTTCAGCTGTAAACTAAGATACAAGCAAAACACAAATATATTGTATGACGTGAACAGATGTCTAACTTAAGAAATATAGAAGAGTATTTTATTTTTAATTTTTTTGGAAGAGTTATTTTAAAATAACCTTGGACCCTAGAGATCACAGGCCATTTTTTGGTGCTGAAAATAAGGCAGTAGGTTGGAAAGATATCACGTAGCTTGTTAGTAGCACATTAACTTTTAGTCTAGCAAACTTTTCACCCTTTCTTTCTTTGCCGTAAAATGAATTAGAGTCAGTTTGATGGAATGTCAATACGTTTTGAAAAACTTGTTTAACTTCATCATTGGTAAAAGTTAACTTCTAAAAAAAATGTAACAGAAAGCATGTTATACATGGCTTTTAAAAGAAGTCTGTTAGTGACAGTGTTTTTCTTCTCCAGAGTAAAATTTCTTTAAGATATAGACTAGTTCTTTCCTTGCTGTATGATTGGTTTTATGGTTATTTTTAAAGGAAATGAAAATATTTGGGGAGTGATTTATTGCTTCAGTAGTTATTTTAAAAAGCACAGTTAGCTTGTAGGTTTGTTTTTTAATTTTTCTGTTAAATAGTGATTACGGACTAATAGCCTAAGTACATCTTTTGCTATTAATCTGTGGGTAAGTAAAAATGATCTTCAAGTAATAATATCTCAAGTAATCATTAGGATGCTTCCATTATTTTTTAATTAAATTTAACCTTTTAATAGATGCAGAAATTATTTTATTATTTATATAAAATTCTAGGATATACAATTTACATGAGTGTTTGTTTGAAGGGTCTAACGAGAGAATACACCTTCTCTTAAAGCAGATTCTTTCGCATGTGAAAAATTCAGTGTCTTGAATTCAGAACTTCACTTTGGAAATGATGCACATGAAAGAGGAAGGATGGCAGAATCAAGCCAAGTCATCCTTACATCTAGTTTGCTAAGTTGTTAAAAGTGTTGTGAGGATACTACAGGCTTATTAAGGCCCTGCAAATGATAAGAATGTTATTCTGTCAATTGTTCAGTTTTTTAGCTTGTAATCTGGGGAATCTTGCCATTGTCTCTTGGGTGAAAGTCTTATACACAGCATATTTTATCCATAGCAGGAGTCCCAAGGATTTAGTGTCCATTCCTTCTGTTTAACCTTAGCCTAGATTTTGGTTTTTTTGCTATCTTTGTTTCCTCTCCTCCAAAATGGGGCTTTGTTATATTCTTTTGTGGCTTTTTGGACAGCTTTATTTTAAAACTTCTCATAAATTATTTTCCTTAGCCATGTCAAAGTCATGAGAAGATTTAAAATAAAATCAACGAAGAAAACTTGTGATTTTCCCTTTCTTTAAGATCCTTTCTTGATTGAAGTCTGGCTATACCTCTCATTTTAAATTGTGGAATGGTCTTAATAAAAGCCAAAGAAAATTACTTGAGACTAGAAATATCTTAGGGAGATAAATCTAAAATTGTTGATATGGGAAAAGGTTGCATTAGGGAGTAAATTTTAAACATTTTTCTAGATTCTGAGCAAGTAAAGGGGAAATTTTAATTTTGCATCCCATTCCCACTTCGTTTACAGTACAGGGGAGATTTGGCCCCTTAACTATTTGTATGATAATAGTGATAACAGTGGTAATAATTGTTAACATCTGTACCAGGCTATAAACTAATTGCTGTACATAGATTATCTCATCTAATTCTCTCAACAGTATTATCAGGTAGGTACTGTCATTATTGTCAACTTATAGAAGAAACCCAGATTGACAGAGTGAAGTTAACTCACTTGCTCAAGATCGCATAGCTAGAAAGTGGTCTAATTCAGATCACTCTGGTTCAAAACTCACATTCTTAACCAGTAGGCATCCTACCTCCTCTCCAAATGTCTCACAAATTGATGACACGAAAATTGTCCTAAAGACAAATTATATTGAGGTACTGTACCAGGAACTTTTAACTCGAAGAACAAAGGAGGCAAAGGAAAGTGACAGGGAGAGATTGAGAGGAAGAAGGGAGATTGTAAGTATTTCTATACATTTTTATTTGTAGGTAGTAAGATCTGATTTTTAAAGAAACATTGAGTTTAGAGACATTGACTTGAATACGGATTTGAGATGCTTTTGTATTTTTATTTATAAAGACAAAGGTATGTTTGTCTGGAATGTTGGACATTTGAAATCTAGGATACACATTTCTTTTTTTTTTTTTTTAAAGATTTTTATTTATTTATTTGTCAGAGAGAGAGAGCGAGCGAGTGAGCACAGGCAGACAGAATGGCAGGCAGAGGCAGAGGGAGAAGCAGGCTCCCCGCCAAGCAAGGAGCCTGATGTGGGACTCGATCCCAGGACCCTGGGATCATGACCTGAGCCGAAGGCAGCTGCTTAACCAACTGAGCCACCCAGGTGTCCCTAGGATACACATTTCTTAATACCAGATTGTTATTGAACTGTCACTATAAGAAGATAGATTTTTAAAATTCAAATTTTATGTGTATTGCAATTAAGGTGATGTTTTGTGTTGATTTGCCAGTTGATTTGTTTAACAAATATTTACTGAATGCCTTCTATGAGCCAAGCATTAAGTGTTAGAGATTGATTTGAAGTCAAATAAGACACAATCCCTGCCTTGTCAATTTTACCACCTAATATGTAAGATAATCAAGTAAACAGTTGTAAGGATAAGCAAGCACAGGGTGCTGTGTCAGTGCATAGGGAGGAATTGACCCACTATGGAGATCATACATGGATTACAAGAAGAAAAGGACTTTAAAACGTCCTGAATAATGAATAAGAGTTACCTATCATGATATGTACAGTTTCTATTGGTTAATTACCTATAAATACACTATTAGAAATACCGGGGGGATCTTTTTAAAAAATACCTATGCCTGGGCCCGCCCTTAAAGATTTTGATTATTTACCTTGGGGTGGAGCCCAGGCATGGGTATTTTTTAAAAAGCAGCTCAGTTATTGTTAGAGGCTGCTAAAAACCACTGAACTATCATTTGAGGCATCACTCCTAAAATGGTGCTTATTGATAGAATACTTTTGATGTTTCTACAGAGAAGCAATTATTGGGGACAGGAATATTTAAGATAAGTAATTAAGGAAGCCCAGTTTAAAATGTAAAGCAGATCTTTCTATTTTAAGATTAAACAACTTCCCTAAGTAAGACTAATCATTCCAGAAAACTAAAGAAAGAATTGAGATGTCTCTTACATCCTACTTTAAAATGCTCAGAGTACAAAATCTTGCCCATGAACCCACCAGAGTCCCTTATAGAAATATTAATACTGATGTAAGATAACATGTAAAAGAACATTCGTTCATGAGTAGACATATAATTACCCGCATCTGAAAAATTGTAATGGTAAATGCCTGAAGGACCTTTCAAGTGCTGCCCACTAGTAAAGAGCAGGTGAATGAGAGGAACTGGACGACTTTGTAGATGAGAGTGGTTCGGTAGATTATGTTTGATCAGTGAATACAGGATTCTAATTCATCATGAATACTTAGAAGATAGACCACAACATCGTTTCATTTCTTGGAAGTTTCCTTATGAAGAGGAGGATAAGTGTTGTGTTATTATTTTTTCTGTTTCTCTAAGTAGAGAAAGCTTTAGAATACAACCTTCAACGTGTGAATTAATGGTTAACTAGAACCATAAGGAGGGTTTTCTGGGACCTGTCTAAAAGAAGGCCTTAGAATAATGGAATATTAAACTGCAAGAGATTTTTTTTTTAGTGTCCGGTCCCTTTTTCTTTCATTCGTTTGATTTTGTTGTTGACAAAACTATGATCCCCATCCATTAAATAAATTGTCCACAGTACTGCAACTAGTTAAAGGAGAGCAGGACTAGATGGAAGGCTTTTTGCCACTCAGGTCAGCGCCCTTTTCACTATGACACACTAGGCTGTCTTTTATTTTTCAAAATTTTATTCTTGCATTTGGAATGTTCTAGTCTAGTTTTCTTTTATTTTGTATTACAATTTGTCTCCTGAAGGTCAAGTAACCTGGTTTGGTTATGAAAGTCCTCGTAGCTTCTGGGACTATATCAGAGTGGCTTGCCGAAAAGTTTCACAGAATTGTATCTGCAGCATTGAAAATATGGAAAATGTCAGTTCTTCTAGAGCTAAGGTAAGACATAAATAATAATATGCCATGTGTATAATCTAACCCCCAGCAGTTTTTGACTGAAATAGAAAAATTTGAGCTCTTTGCTATATAAATTTTTTTTTTCTTGGTTGGGATTAAGCACTTGACCGTGTCAAAAATCTTTTGTATGTCTGTTTCTTTCTTTCTTTCTTTCTTTTTTTAGTTGCATGTATTTAGAATGTTTTTGAATCTTCCTTGTCGCCTTATGAATAGCAAGAAGGTTTGAAGTTAGTCACTATGAATTCTTTTTTGAGAAGCACAAAATTCCTATTCTGTGAAGTTTCTACATTTCTTGAGTTACCCAAACCAGTAGCTCTCAGTGTCCTGAAGAACCCTGAGGGTTCATAATGTCAAAAATATTTTTATGTAGTACCAAGGTGTTATTTGCCTTTTGCACTGTGTTGACACTTGCACTGCTGATACAGAAACAATGGTGGCAAAATTGCTAGTTCCTTAGCATGAATTAAGGCAGTGGCATCTAACTCCTACTAAACACTGAGTTTTTCCCACTGTACCCTGTCAAAAAAAGAAAGAAAGAAAAAAGAAACGCCAGTTCCTCTTCAAAATGTCCATGATGGTACAGTAAACATTATTAATTTTATTAAGTTTCAACATTTGAGTGCCTCTCTTTTTAATATCCTGAGTAATAAAATGGAAAGTATGCATAAAGCATTTGCAGCATTCTAAAATATGATGGTTGTCTCAAAGAGAAGTACTCATATAGTTTGATTTGTGAGCTAAATTAGAAACTTTTGCCATGTAATACTATTTTTACTTAAAAGAAAAGCATACAAATGATAGTTTTTTAGACTTGGACATTTGGTAGAATTTTCTTGAATAAAAATGAACAAAGTGAGCCTGTTAATTCCAGGGAAGCAGCTGACAGCATTGGTTGCCAATGGTAAAATTAAAACTTCCGAATAAAAATTAGAATCTTAGAAAACTTATTATCACCATCTTAAGCCCAATAGTTTCCCTGTACTTACAGACTTTCCTGATAACAATGATGTTGATATTAGCATATGTATTTTTTAATTGTTTAATGAAAAGTATTAGCATTTGGTAAACTGGCAAAACTCATAATTTCCAATGATCAGTGCATGGAATTATAAAATATGCATGGGTAAAAGATCTATTCAGACCTAATGGATTTAATGAAATCCAGTATGAAAAGTTCATTGATATGGTTATATTTTCCATGTTGCAATTAGCCTTTTAGAAATTATCAGTTACTGAGTTTTAATGTAGAATTAAAGAAGAATATCCACAATTCTCTGAAAAAGACTATAAAAGATTCCCTTTTGCAAATATGTATCTGTCTGAGGCTAGATAGCTGTCAGATGCTTCAACTAAAACAACACATTGTAACAGATTAAATGCATCAGCAGATCCCTAGTCCTCTTTCATTAAGACATACATATTTTTTTTTAAGATTTTATTTATTTATTTGAGAAAGAGTGAATGAGAGAGAGAAAGCATGAAAAGGGGGAGGTCAGAGAGAGAAGCAGACTCCCTGCCAAGCAGGGAGCCTGATGCGGAACTCTATCCCGGGACTCCAGGATCAAGACCTGAGCTGAAGGCAGTCGCTTAACCAACTGAGCCACCCAGGCGCTCCTAAGCCATACATTTAAAAAAATTTAAAGAAATGTAAAACAGACCTACTTTTGTCACTAATACTTTTGTTTAGGAAAAGATAGTTATTTTTCATAAAATATTTATGTCAACATATAATGGGTTTATTTATTTTTTTAATTACCTGAGGTTCCCAGTTTTGACTTGTAATACAGTAAATATGAATAGATATAACCCACATGAAAGCACTTTGGAGTCCTCAGTAGTTTTTAAGATTATAAAAAGTCTGAGCTGTTCATATAAGCTGTATCGGCTTTGGTTTAGGACTTTGATTTTTTTATTGAATTGTCATACTAGGTTCCTTATTATTTTTGACACTTAAGAATTACAGAATGAGGGTAGGGGCGCCTGGGTGGCTCAGTGGGTTGAGCCGCTGCCTTTGGCTCGGGTCATGATCTCAGGGTCCTGGGATCGAGTCCCGCATCGGGCTCTCTGCTCAGCAGGGAGCCTGCTTCCCTCGCTCTCTCCCTCTCTGCCTGCCTCTCTGTCTACTTGTGATCTCTCTCTGTCAAATCAATAAATAAAATCTTTAAAAAAAAAAAAAAGAATTACAGAATGAGGGCACCTGGATGGCTCAGACGGTTAAGTGTCTGCCTTCAGCTCAGGTCATGATCCCAGGGTCCAGGATCAAGTCTCCTATAATCGGGTTCCTTGCTTAGCGGGGAGCCTGCTTCTTCCTCTGCTCCTCCCCTGCCTGTGCTCTCTCTTTCTCAAATAAATAAATAAAATAGTTATAAACTTATAAATTACATGTCTATAATAAATGAAAGTATAATAATCATCTTTTAAAAGTATAGTTTCCGAGTTTATTGTTCCTGCACCTGTTTTTATTTAGGATATTTTTTCTTCTGGAAAGTAACTGGTTAGTAATTTTGATTACTATAAAGTTATATTGAAATTAAATATTTTGTGAAACAAAAACTAATTTTTTAAAAAATTCAATCTATAATATTTAAATTTAATGAGATGATTAGAAACATCGTTAAGCATTTTAAAATTTCGGTAAAGTTGATAGCTATGATTTTTGTCACCTTATGAAGACTAAAGCCATAGAGTTCACTTTCTAAAATTGCTACTCCCTCCTTCACTGCCTTCTGCCATTCCAGCCAGGGGGCTGTCTGAGAAGTGGTTAACTTTCTGTTTGAGTGACTTCTAGCTTTTTTAGATTGAATCATACATTTTTCAAGCTAAATGCCTTCATTTTTAGGTCAATTATAGCTAGAGTTTTAAAAATATTTTTTCTTTTAAAAGTTGAAATCTTGTTTTTTATATTAATAGCTCTCTTTTCTTAGCCATAATGTTGTCTTAGTAGTCTTTTGGCCTCTATTTTCTCAAACTCTTGACTTTAAGTATTTATTTACTTTCTAATTGATTGACTACAGGTTCAAAAAATGTGCAGGGGTGCCTGGATGGCTCAGTGGGTTAGAGCCTCTGCCTTCCGCTCAGGTCATGATCCCGTGGGTGGTCCTGGGATGGAGCCCCGCCTCGGGCTCTCTGCTCAGCGGGGAGCCTGCTTCCATCCTATCTCTCTGCCTACTTCTCTGCCTACTTGTGATCTCTGTCTGTCGAATAAATAAATAAAATCTTTTAAGAAAATGTGCAATCTGAATTCCCCTTTGCATCTTCATTGCATTTATATCTTTTTTCCTTTCATGTTTTTCTTACGGCTTAAGAATAATATCTTGATTTCTGTAGGTCAAGATTAAAAGGTAAGCTGTGATTTGAGTGAATCAAGTCTATACAAATAGAAAGTACCCCAGGTGGCACATAAACTTTAGTTTCTTATTTTCAAATTAAAAGAAGGAACAATTAACATGACGATTGTATTCTAAACCCCTTCCATATAGAGGAGAATATATTTATAGAGCTAGCATATACCAAAATACAAGAGGTAATTGAGAAGTTAACAAACATTAGAAATGCAGCATTTTGACCTGGGTGGAGTACAGAAATGCAAACCCCAGCTGCCATCTTTCTTAATGAGATTCTAAGGAATAAGCCCCATGTAGCAAGATGCTGTTAATACTTATTCTGTACGAAACCAGTGCTGAGTATGAAAACATCACAGAACAGTCATGCTCCAAATCCTACCATCTATCTTTGCTTTGCTCAGGCCTCAAACAGATTCCATTTAGTGGGAAAGAGAGATCTATGATTTGCCTGGTGATGCTGGGAAAAGTGTGCATGCAAAGATTACTACTGTCTTTATTCATTACAGTGGGCAGAACAAAGTACTTAATCTACCCAGTAAATCACACCTAGCAACTGTCAGGATTGACGGATTAAGCAAATACCTCAGACAGCTGGTTTATTGAGCCTTTGAGCTGCTTTCTAGAATGACTACTAGCCTATGTAGTATCCATCTCATCCAGCCTTAACACTTGTGAAAACAGAACCACAGCACCAAATTCACCTGTTAAATAATGTGCAACTCTGTACACTTGGGACCCAAACAGATTTTCATTTCTGAATTCTTTGTAAGAAGGAGAATACCTTTAATTAATTATACCTTTAGGGCTATGTAGATGATGTTTTAAGCAGTGGACGACAAGGTACCTTTCTGGAGAATGACTAATTCAGTATAGAAACATTCTTTAAATTTAGTTTTGATTGAATCAGGATTGTCCATGTCTCAGAACTACTGTACAACTTAGATTCACATTATAAACTTGCCGCCATGGGAGATCTGAAAATCACTAAGCTGAGATCTGTGAAATGCTGAAAGTCCCTCTCTTTGCTCAGTACATAACCAGTTGAACCTATTTTCCGGGGCTTAAACAAAGCCTAACAATGGAATAGAATATTTGAACTGAAGATCATGTCTGTAATCTTTCCATCTGACATCTCAGATACCTTGGCAGCTATTCTTTCTACAATATACAAAGGTTTTGGGAATGGGATTTCTGTATATGGGATTTCTTTCTTTCTTTCTTCCTCCTCCTCCTTTCTTCTCCTTCTCCTTCTTCTTCATTTTATTTATTTATTTGAAAGAGAGAGTGTGAGCAGGGACAAGGAGAGAAGCAGGCCCGCCACTGAGCAGGGAGCCCAATGTGGGTCTGATCCCAGGACCCTGAGATCATGACCTGAGCCAAATGCAGACACTTAACCAACTGAGCCACCCAGGTGCCCCATGGGATTTTTAATTTAGTTTTCAGATTAGAATTAGCACTATTAGAAAACTAACTTCATCTCAGCAGGCATTTATTTCCCTCCCTTCTGAACATACTCACCTTTCTCACCTGCTACTGGGCTGATTACCTGTAAGCATAATATATTATTTCTGACAGAAACTCCCCTAATTGGATCCTTATTTACTACTGTTACTTGTCTTACAGATATTTCCATTGAATTTTCTTAGTATTCCCACTGACTTCAAGCTCAAGAAATCCCTTTTCTCCTTTCATTTTTGTTGTTGGTTCTAGACTCCCAAATATGAACTCTGTGCTGGTTCTTGAGGTTTTTCTTGCCTTCCTGAATACCTTACAAAGTTTTTTCTTTTTCTTTGTTTTTTTTTTTTTAAGATTTTATTTATTTATTTGACAGACAGAGATCACAAGTAGGCAGAGAGGCAGGCAGAGAGAGAGGGGGAAGCAGGCTCCCTGCTGAGCAGAGAGCCCGATGCGGGGCTCGATCCCAGGACCCTGGGATCATGACCTGAGCTGAAGGCAGAGGCTTTAACCTACTGAGCCACCCAGGCACCCCACTTTTTCTTTGTTTTTAAGAACAGCTCTTGTTTGTGGCTGAGTTAGGCTTTCTTAGTTTGTGGTTGCTTATCCTGTGCATTTGTTCTGTTCTTGAGTTTAATGTATTAGACCAATTTCTGAGTATGCTGGTCCATCAGCCATTTATATATTCATTCATCTTTCCATCAGATAAATTTTTATTGAGCACCTATAGCATGTCAGAACTGTGAATATAGTCCTTAACACATTCTTAGGACAGAAATCCTTAATCCCTCCTGGTCTTTTCAGGTCTCGTCCTCTTGTTCACTTTTTCCTTTGTTTAAAAGCCAACTTTGGGGGCACCAGGGTGGCTCAGTTGCTTAAGCAACTGCCTTTGGCTCAAGTCATGATCCTGGAGTCCTGGGATTGAGTCCCACATCAGGCTCCCTGCTTGGCGGGGAATCTGCTTCTCCCTCTGACCTCTTCCCTCTCATTCTCTCTCTCTCTCTCAAATAAATAAATAAAATCTTAAAAAAAAAAAAAAGCTGACTTTGTCACTGCTCTTTCATAGAGCAGGTTAGCCAAATTTTTTATGGAAAGAGGCTGAGTTGGGGACAGGGGTTTATTAATCACACGTACACCAGAGTTATCAAATACTAAAACTTTACAGTAAGGTATAGGTTTGTGAAGATGCCATTTTTATGATCATTTTCTATTAGTCACTCAAAAATCTATCTCTTCAAGCCACCACTTGATGTTTCCTACCTCTAGACTTTTGTTGTGATGGTTCCAAACCTGGAAGAATGTCAGACATACTTGGGCAGCTTTAAAAATAAAGAAACCATTTCCCAAGCAGAAACCAGACATACTTTGATTCTGCCCATTTGTTTTATACTCTCTCCATTTTAAATACTAACTTCATATGAGTCATTATAAAATGCCGTTTTTCTCACATCATTCCTTTTCCCCACTTGTCACTGGTGCCTCTAATGACTGCTAGCAATGAGCAAGTTACTTATCTTCTTGAGTTTCCTCCAGGTAGTCAACAAATATATATTGAGGACCTACTGTGTGCTAGAAACTGTTATAAATACTGATGATACAGTGATATTGGTGAAAAGGATGGCAGAAAACAAATATTATGTGTGTCATTTTATATATACATATTATATACGTAATATAATCTCAGGAGCCATGAAAAAATGGAGCAGGTTAAGAGATTAGAAAGAGATCAGAGTGGTGGAAGGAAGCACTCTCTTAGATAGTGTAGGTAGGGAAGGCTTGTGTGAGGCAACAACATTTGAGCCAGGATGTGAATTATGGGAAGAAAGGTACTGTGCAAATAGTGAGCAGAGGCAGCAAGGTATATTAGCAGTTTAGATATTATTCTAAATTCAATGAGGTGCAACTTAGGGTTCTCTTTCTTGTAATTTTTTTAAACAATAGAGTACAATAATCTAATTTACTTTTCATAAAGATCCACTGAATGCAGTATGAAGCATGCACAGGGAAGGAGAGAGAGTCATATTAGAAGTGTAAAACTAGAGTCAAAAAACAGATGATCTTGGAGGTGAGAAATGAACCAGTTTCTGCTTCTAGTGATGATAGAATAGCTTATATCGGAGCAACCCTTCTGCCAAGAATAGCTGTAAAGTTTGGATAAAATACACAGAGCAACAAATTTAAGAGCTAAGAAAACAACCAAGGCTTGAGGACTTCAGTGGCCACAATACTGGAGAGAAGCATGGTATTTGAGGTGAGCCCTAAGTTCACCTTGGCTTTTAGCCTATGGGCATTTGTCTTTTCACATTGTTGGTATAGAGGCTAATCAGAGAGTTTTAGGGTTCTTTTAGTTTCGCTGGGCTAGAGAAACAGAAGAGGGATCTGGGAACTGCCAGTGAAACCAGGACTTAATATACTGAGAGAAGAGCAGACATATGCATCTGAGGTTGTACATGCAGTTTTCTTGTGAGCTGTTTGCCAACTCTTAGCCACCTTAAGCACAGAGCAGAAGTTTCATAAACCAAGCTGAAAGCAGCAGATAGGAGGCTAAAAAAGCTGATTGAAGATTTCCTACTCTTGTTCTGGAGAGACAGAGGTTAGAGTTCAAGGTCAAACAAGTTGGAGGGGCCCTGTAAAATACTCTAGGGATCTCTTTTTTATTTGAAATCTCTTCCCTTGGGAGTAAGGGAAATTCAGATAAAGACCAGCCCAAAAAAGACCTAAAATGGTGCTCTTAAATAGTGTAGAGTGATTTTCAAGTATACTCCTTGCCTATTTGAAGAAAATTAAATCTATTCTAAGGAAAGATAGTATTAGTGCAGCTACAGAATTTTATATACAATGTTGAGTATTTGATCAAAACCCACTACAAATATCAGGAAGCAAGATCAAATGACCAAAACTAAGAAATATTAAAAAGACAAGTGAAACAGACCTATGGGAGATGAAGATAATGAACTTTTTTTTTTTAATTTTGTTTATTTATTTGACAGAGAGAGAGAGATCACAAGTAGGCAGAGAGTTGTGGGGGGGATCAGGCTCTCTGAGCAGAGAGCCTGAAGTGGAGCTCGATCCCAGGACCCTGAGATCATGACCTGAGCCAAAGGCAGAGGCTTAATCCACTGAGCCACCCAGGCGCCCCAAGATAATGAACGTTTAAATAATTGTAGTAGAAAATATAAATAAAGACTAGTAGTACCAGAGAACTGGAGTATATATTCCAGTATTTAATATACATATAAATATATATATATAATATATAACATAGTGTATAATATAATATACTATATATATAATAAAGTATAGCTAGAAAACTATAAAATACTTATTCATGTCAAACATAGAACCTACACAAAAATTGATCATTGGCTGACTTTATAATTCATCTCCTTGAATTTCAGATTGAAATCATCTAAAGTGTGTTATCTAACCACAAAGGAAATTAAGCTATGATTAATAACAAAAAGAAAACTAGAAAATGCTTATGTGAGTCAACATTGAGAAGGACTTCTTAATAACTCATGGATGAAAGAAGAAATTATAGTTGAAATTGGAAAATAGGTGGAAAGTAGTGATAATAAAAATATAACATGTAAAAACTTGTGGTTAGAGGAAAATAAGCTTAAATATAGACTCTTATGTATATAAAAAAAGAGTAAAGGCTAAAAATCAGTGATCAAAGTTTTCATCTAAAAACCTATTAAAAAATACATACTCCAAAAGAAGGAAAGAAATAATGAAAAGCAAAAGTTGAATTAAATGAAAAAAATGTACACTCGGAGAAAATCAACTAAACAAAAACTTGGTCGTTTTAAAAAGATTAATATAATTGATAAGCTTCCAGCAAGAAGCATTCATAAAGAGAAAAAGAGAGATTATAAACTACCAGTATCAGGAATAAAGAAGAGCCCAATCAACCCAATAGACCCTATAGGCATTAAAAATCCTAAAAGGATATTATGAATACTTCATACCTATACAGTTTAAACTGTAGATGAAATGGCCAAATTCTTTGAAAAAAATTCTAAAACTAACATAAAAAGGAAGAAAACATCTGGGTATTTTGATATCCACTAAAGAAATTGAATTTGTAGTTGAAGTGTTCCCCTTACAGGCCCCATTTTTTATTTATTTTTATGGATTTGTAAGAATTATTTGTATTTGATAAATGAGTCTTTTGTCAGATGCATGTAATGCAGATATCTTTGCCTATTCTGTAATTTGTCTTTTTGTTCTCTTACATGATTACAGTTTATCTCCTGAAACAGAAAGGAATATAGAGTATATAGGTTTTTATTCAATTAGGTTGGTTGGTTTGGTGATGAGATGTTTCCTATGTTCTTGATTTGCCTATTTTTTTGTTTCCTTATAGAGAAAAGTAGGGATAGCATTGTAACGTAACCCACACAATTCTTGGGAAGGTTAAACATCTTTTTTTTTTTTTTTTAAGATTTCCTTCTTTATTTGAGAGAGAGCAAGAATGTGAGCAGGCAGAGAGGTAGAAGGAGAATGAGACTCTCAAGCAGACTCCCCAATGAGCACAGGGCCCAAAGGGGCCTCCATCTTACAACTCTGAGATCCTGACCTGGGCCCAAATCAGGAGTTCGACACTTAACTGACTGAGCCACCCAGGCACCCCGGGAAGATTAAACATCTTAATGTATCTTAAAACAGAGCCAAGTATATATTAATTACAGCCTTAAGAAGTGTTGACTACTATTTATTTATTTATTTATTTATTAGTCAAAAACTTTCAGTGACAAAGAAATGAGTATTTGGTGTCTCTGGAGGAAAAAAAAACAAACCTTAAGTGGTTCACCATTATCCAACTGATAAAGTCTAAAATCTTAAACCTGGTTTTTCGACTTCCCCACTTGGTGGAGAACATGTTCCCCACGTGTTCGTTCCAACAACATTTATATCTGTTTGTCTTCTGTTCTAGTGAAAGTTTTTTTTTGTTGAAAGAAAAGAAACCTTAAAATTAGCACAGTGTATTATTACAGTGTAATAATGAATTTCATAAACATTCAAGGACAGGAAGTTAGGTGCAGCCCACTTTTGCATGGATTGAAATTAATAAATCAGGAAGCAGGACTTTCCCCACATTTCTTATCTAGCAACAGCACAGTCTCCTGTGTCTAACTTTCTCTGGAGAGCAACTCTCCCAGCTTCTGCTCTGGTGAAATCTTAGCCTTTGATTCAAGCCACCACTGCCAGCTTCCTTGTCTTTCAAAGGAAATTTCAAGAGAGAAACTTGGGATTGTTGACCAATGGCTTGCTGCTTCCTTCCTTTTAGGCCAGCCACAGCTAATTGTAGGTTCCTCAAGGCTTACTCTGCAGAAACAATGGACAGAGCACTGTCGAGCTAAAAGGGGTTTTGAGCTTGATGGGCAAATTGACTGTCATGCTAATCACACCCTTATCATTCCTTTATTTCCCAACAATATTGGGATTCTAGTTGGTCAGGTTTTACCACTGTCTAGATTGACTGCTTTTTGATCCTTCCTATCCACAAGTTTGGTGAATTCACTAGAGTTGGAGACAACTGTCATTGCAGTGTTTTGATTTTTCTATCTCATTAATCTTCATGGATTTTCTGGAGATTTGTGGAGGGCTGAGGGAAAATAAAAGTAATCAAATTTTAAAATTCTTCTTACAAATATGACTTCTTATATTCTTAAATTCTAAACAAAGAGTCCAGGAGAGGGGCACCTGGGTGGCTCAGTGGGTTAAGGCCTCTGCCTTCGGCTCAGGTCATGATCCCAGGGTCCTGAGATTGAGCCACACATCGGGCTCTCTGCTAGGCGGGGAGCCTGCTTCCCTTCCTCTCTCTCTGCCTACTTGTGATCTCTCTCTCTCTCTCTGTCAAATAAATAAAAACAAAACAAAAATCTAAAAAAAAAAAAAAAGTCCAGGAGAAATGCTTTGGATTACTAAAAAATAATTAACTGGTTACTCAACTATTGAATGATATTACTTCTTTCAAAAAAGTAAAATTACTCACATTTAGTCATTATTGTCTGTTTCTATGATTTCCTGCTAGAATATGGTTCTGAGTAATTTTGCCATGGGTTTGTTTTTTTCTGGCTTAATATTCAGTAATATCTAAAACCTCCCTCTGGAAGGATAGGTGGGAAATTTTCTTAAACAAGTGGTATGACAGTAATTATTTTTTTAAAAGAGAATAGACTGTTCATGTTTCATAAGGGGACTCATTTTAATTAGCATGTTGATCTGGGCATTAAGGTAGAGAGTTATGAAAAGAATTCTCTGACTCAATATTAATAGTTATGTCTCTTCAGAAGATAGAAGGTTAGTATTATATCCTGTATATCTCTGCATCCTGTATCTCTAGAGATATAACGGTATACTATATGTAATCAAAATTTACGTGTTCTCATCTACTTAAATGTTTTTTAGGCTTTATCAAATGTATTATTTGACTGGGTTTTTTACATATTAAAATGCTTATATGTTTGATGACACAGTGGGCAAATATTTTTTAATTTGTAGGTTTTTTTTTCACATTTTATTCTTTTTCTTCCTTTTAGGGTAGAGCCTGGATCAGAGTAGCACTCATGGAAAAACATTTATCTGAATACATCTCTACAGCTCTGAGAGACTTCAAAACAACCAGGTTTAAATGTCCTTTTGATTTTAAAATATATCTTTAAAACAGTCACCTGAAGATTAGAAATAAAGATAGAATGAAGATTCATTCCTTTCTAAAGTCCTCAACTATTTTATTTCTTCCTTTTTGTCTTCTCAGGAAAATGCCATTCATCAGCTAAACATACATTTTTGGTTTATCTTTTCAGGCTTCACATTATGCCTAGAACATCTTTTCTCTGAATCATTTCTGTTTCTTACACTTTGAATACTTGAAATTTCATTCTCTCCACAGACTTTTCCCTGATCATTTAATCTGAAGGAAAATCTAACCATGAAATTCCTATAGCATTTTTACTCTTACCACATTTTATTTCTTTGTTTTAATTAATATATGTAACTAATGATCGCTCAATTGTCTTTTAAGGGCATGCTATACCAGTGCTGTTTTTCTTAGGTTGTATTCACTGAAAAGATGACTATGCTGTGTCATGTGAAAAACAGGACTTTATTATATTTTTTAGAGTGATAGAAAAAAGATTCATATTAGGACAACAGGCATTCCTATAAAGTCCTCTGTTGATAGCTTCTGTTAAGAAACCACTTTTTGGGGTGCCTGGGTGGCTCAGTGGGTTAAAGCCTCTGCCTTCAGCTCAGGTTATGATCCCAGGGTCCTGGAATCGAGCCCCGCATCAGGCTCTCTGCTCAGCAGGGAGCCTGCCTCTCCGCCTACCTGTGATCTCTGTCAAATAAATAAATAAAAATCTTAAAAAAAAAAAAAAAAGAAACCACTTTCTCTATGTCAGAAGTATTTGTAAATGAAAATATTCAATAATTTCAATACCTTAAACATGTACTGTTTAATACAATGGCCACTAATCACATGCCACTATGTTAATTAATATTCATTAAGAGTAGGTAAAATTACTAAATCACTTCTTCAGTTGCCATATCATATTCAGTTGTCATCACATGCCATATCATTAAAATTACTAAATCACTTCTTCAGTTGCCATATCATATTTGCCACTCTGCCTGCTTGTGCTCTCTCTCTCTTTCTGACAAATAAATAAATAAAATCTTAAAAAAAAAAAAAAGCTACTTAGCCGCACATGTGTTCAGTAGACATGTGCGGCTAATGGTTACCAAATTGCACAGCACAGATGCATACCTTCTATTGGACCACACTGCCTTAGGTGCTGCTAAATTACCATACTGATTTCTACCTCCTAAAGCATATTTGTGAAAGAGAAGAAGAGAGTGACAACTATAAACCAGTTTTGATAGAGGAAATTAGGTTCACAGATAAAGAAATCATATATCTGGACTCTTAATTTCCATGTCCTGATACAGTATTTGGCATCTTGGATTTTGAGAAAATCTGGGCATTTAGTATGGTACATTTTTTTGTTTTGTTTAGTTCTTTTATTTGTTTTTTTTTCCCCAACTTGACTTAGATATAATTGATATACAGTGTAAGTTTAAGATGTCCATGTTGATTTGATATACTTATGTACTACAAAATGATTATTGCCATATCATTAACTAACACCTCTATCGTACCACATAATTATTTGATAGATACTTACTGAATTCTTTCATAGCAATATGATTGTTGGGGGATATTTCTAAAGATGGGCTGTGAAATCATGATTAATTATTAGATGTTTGAGATGAACTTCATGAAATGAAAAATTTATTTCTTCTTATTTATTATCACTAATAATTTAGTTTAATTATGAAAGATACTAAATATTAAGGCTATTAAGGCTTTGAAAATAAAAGTAGTATCAAAATCTCATAGACCAAACCTAAAAATCCTAAATTAATGAAATCAAAACCAAGGTTACACAATAATCATCTCCTGTGCAATAACAGGGTTGCATTAAAGTTATGGTATTCTCCTGAGTAGAAATTTAAGCATTAATAATCTAGTTGTTACTCTTGTTTCTTAGACAGTTGGGTGGGGTAGAAATAATTCTTGAAAGGATTATTTTTAGAATGAGTTGTTCAAATATTTAAAGGGAAATGCTTTTTGCCTTGTTCCGAGGTGTTAGCTATCCTTTTTGATAAAAAGGAAATGATTCAACTCTAAAAAGTCCATGAAGTAAAAATACCCTTGTAACAATATATAAGCATACATTATTCAAACAGAAACATGGCTTAGGAAATGTTTATACACACATACATACAAATATATAATGTTTATATGTATACACACACACACACACACACACACACACGCGCGCGCGCATAGTATTTCATTGTGAATATAATGGCTCTAATTCCCAAGAAAGGAAGTAAGGAGTTATTTTAGATTTCTCATCTTGGAAGTTAACTGAAAAACACATTTGCAAAGTCTTCCTTTTTTTGTTTTAAACTATTTATACTGTTTTTTGTTTTGTTTTGTTTTGTTTTGTTTTGCTTTGTTTTTACTGAAATCAAACCAAAGAAACTTAATTTGTAAGTAAACCTAATTGTGAACCTCTAGCCAAAGCATATCTATTATTTAGAAGATTAAGTTTATAAATACAAGCAAACTTTTGGAAAGAATAGTTAAACCTTACCTTTTGTCTGAATGCTGATACAAGTGCTTGTAGAACAATGAGAATGATCTCTGATCCTTTAGGAATCTTGAGAATTTCTGAGTCAAGTGATTTCTTCTTGTTCTACTCTTCAATGAGAAAGAGTAATGACGTTCTGTAAAATGGTGATACAAGTGTTTACCCCAGTACCGTAGGAGGAGCTACATGAGCTAAAACAGGCAAGCTTGAGAATATTAATCAGTGAAAATCCAAGGATAAGAATGGGTGGAGGAAGTACGGGGATGAGAAATACAGTAAATCCACTGGTAGGAGTACGTCATGTGGCTCCATAGTGTTAGAGAAATTCAGGTGTTTTGTTTTTGTTTTTGTTTTCCCTAAGGTGGAGAATGTCTTAGTGAGCAATTGAAAACAGTGCTTGCAGAGTTTCATGGTTTAGGGATTGAGATGTTACTGAGAAATAGCCAGAGTTGGGAGGTTGGCAGACTTGAGATTAGAATCCAAGCCTAAAAAACAAAACAAAACAAAAAAAAAAACCCAAAACCAGCTGGAGAATTGTTTTGGTAGTTTACTGGGAAGACTGAGAAATAGACAGGTAATTAAAGAATTAAAGTAGATGAGAGAGAATCTGAATTAATTTGCTTTAAGTTTTAATTTCTCCCATCTATAGACTGAAAAATAATAGTTTCTTAAGCTAAGAAACACAAATGTGACAATTGAAACAAGATTGAAAACATTCTGATAAGAATTTGAAATAGCAAATATAGAAAATATAAAGTAGAGATAAAATTAGTTTTATGGAGACCTGTTTATTACTTTACAGTTGTACCACAGTACTTAATTTAAAATGACAAAAGTTGTGTTCAGAAGAAATATCAATTTCTTGGTATTTAGTAGGACTAAGAGAAGGAAGGAGGAAATTATAAAGTAAAACTTCAAAAATTACTGAGCTTTCACAAAGTGAAAATGGAGTTGATAAATACTTTTCACACTTATAGAAAAGTAGATAGTGAGCAATTAACGTATCTTTCAAGAGCTAAAAAGCACTTTTGAAATCTGAATCTGTTTAAAAGTTTTACATTATTAAGATGAAAAACATTAATAAAAGTTGCTTGTATACTGCTGCCTCATAGCATATACAAAAATTACTGAAAATGGATTAGACTTACTTGGAAAACTCTTAGAAGAAAACATAAATGTAAATCTTCATGACCTTGGATTAAGAATAGTTTCCTGGATGTACAAGCCACAAAAGAAAAAAATAGATAAATGGACATAATCAGATTTTACCTTTGTGCTTTGAAGAATACCATCAAGAAAGTGAAAAGATGACCCAAAGACTGAGAGAAAAGTTTTGCAAAAAAATTTTTTTGCTTATGTCTGCTAAGGGACTTCTATCTAGAATATATATAAAGAACTCTTGAAACTTATAAATAAAAAAAAAACATTTTAAAATGGGCAAAGAATCTGAATAGACATTTTTCCAAAGAAAATATACAGATGAGCGATAAACACAAAAAAGATGCTCACTATTGGGAAGCCTGGGTGGCTCAGTTGATTAAGCATCTGCCTTCGGCTCAAGTCATGATCCCGGGGTCCTGGGATCAAGTCCCACATTGGGCTCCTTGCTTGGCAGGGAGCCTGCTTCTCCCTCTGCCTCTGCCTGCCACTCTGCCTGCTTGTGCTCTCTCTCTTTCTGACAAATAAATAAATAAAATCTTAAAAAAAAAAAAAAGATACTCAGTATCATTAATCATCAGAAAACTGCAAATCAAAACCACAATGCAAAAAACCAAAAAACCCACAATGCAATACTACTGCACACCCACCAGGATGGCTGAAATCAAAAGAACACATAATAACAAATATTGGCAAGGACCTAGAAAAATTGAAAGTAGAAAAGCAGAATGATGCAGGCCCTTTGAAAAACAGTCTGGCAGTTTCTCAAAAGGTTAAACATAGATGTACCATATGACCTTGCATGTGACTCCTATATATGTGTGTGTATATATTTCCAAGAGAATTGAAAATGTGTTCACGAAAAGTGTCTCTACAAATATTTATAGTAGCATTATTCATAATAGCCAAAAAGTGGAAACAACCTAAATGTCTCATCAACTGATGAATGAATGAATAAATAATGTGTATTCCATGCAGTGGAATGATCTTCAGCCATATAAAGAAATGAAGTGCTTCTTCCTGTACTGGTACTTGCTTGTGTACTCATTTGCTGTGGATGACCTGGTACTTCCTTTGTGAAGTGGCAGCTAAGGAGACTCCAAAATTCTCCATGGTGGATGAAAAGCCAAAAGGAGAAGTCAAGACTGAGAAAAATAATCATAGTAATGTTCACGTGGTTCTGTCAGGCAGTGTAAGATTTAAGCATATAACACTAAACAAACTAAGGAAAACCTCTGTGAACACAGGGTTTGTCTCTGAGGCAGATCAGAGTCCCATTTGAAAGGCAGCCAATCAGTGAAGCAGACATACCTGCACAGTTAGAAATGAGAATGAAGGATAAAATTGACACCTTCCAGCAGTAGACAGAAGGTGTCTACTAAAGAAGGAACGTGTTATTTGATTCCAGAATTCTCTTCCTATAGACCAAGAATACATTCTCTCTTCAAAACAAAACAAAACAGAGTTGTGTTCCACCACATCCTGACTACTACATGATCTTCTTTTTCATTTTCCTCTTTCCCATTTCTTTATTGTACATAAAGTCACTGGCACATTTGCACTAGCATATTGCACTTTTTTGGTACTAAAATATCCAGTGGTGTATTTTGATTAACATCAAATCGAGATGGGATGGGGAAAAATAATGACTCTGTGAAAATACTCTCATTCTCTGTGCTCATGGTCATTCAACTCTTTATATTCTAGCAACTTACTTTGTTTTCACTGTTTAACAAAAAAAAAAAACATGAAAATTTTGACACACCTTGTTTGGACAATTTTAATATTTTTCATTTATTAGTATAAAATCAAGGACGGTTTTATAACATTTTTGTACATAGATGTTAAATGTAGAGTAATCTGTCTTTAGAGAGGATTTAATTAGTCTATAAGAGATGAATCCTAGATAGTTTTCCCTTTGTCAAGCATCTTGTCTAAATAAACTTCTTATTTTTTAAAAAATGAAGTATTGATATAAGCTATGACATGAATAAACTTTGAAAACATTTTATGGTCCAAGAATTACTGCAAACAGTAATTCCTGGAAACAAGTAGGAAAAACCTGAAGGATATATTTGATGTTATTCTATTGTAAAAGTAAGAATAATCTTGAACATGCATGTAGACCATGTGACCTGAGAGTAACAAGCATTCTGAGTGCCCTTTAAAAATTGCTGTATACAGATAACTAGATATTTCATTAGCATAATAATGTAAGACTTCCTTTCATTAGAATATTGAACTTATCATAAATGAATGCTCTTATTCTTAGCATCAAACATACTGGAAGCATATACCTTTGGTTCTTTTTTGTTATGTTGGAATGTCTCTTCTCCTGTCAAAGGGCCACCTTCTTCTGGATCCTATCCCCATTCACCTCTTCCATTACTTACCAACTTTCTCTATTCTCATTCTTAATCTCTTTCCCACTGTTGGATCATTCACATATAAACAGATGGTGCTATCTCCTACCTTGAAAAGAAAAACTTCTCCCTTGAACTTCTATTTCCTTCTGCTCATTTCCATGTTCAGCTTCATCACCTCACTTCTCAAAAAATGTTTATACATACTGTCTCATTTCCTTACCTTAGAGTCACCCTTGTATTCACTCTTGGGCAGTGTCTTTCCCTCACCACTCCACAAAGGATAATTTTTAAAAGGATGCCAATAATATACAAGCTGCCAAATGGATATATCTCTTGTCCATTCATGACACCATTGCCCAGCTAAAACAAGCAGTTAAATACTAACTCTTTATTGAAAAACCTGTCTTTAACTTATGTAATGTTCCCTGGCATTTCCTTCTTCTTCTATAATTGTCCTTTTGACTCTGTCTCTGTCTCTCTTTTTGACTTCTTTTACTCTTTACAACTTTGAAATGTCAGTATTCTCCTGGCTCAGCCCTGCATTGTGTGATCTTTATTCTCCATTCATTTTCCTTTCTGTCTGTCCTCATAGAGTTTTTAGAATTAGTCTAAATACCACCTGTATGATCATGACTCCACGTTTAAATCGCTATGTAAATAGTTCGGATATCTTGATTTTTTTCCTTCTAGCCTTTACCTCTTTCTTAGCAAATGGTTTCATAACTTACCTACATGTTTGATCAAGTCAGAGCCTAAAATTCATATTTTATTTCTCTTCATCCCTCATTCTCTGTAATCATTCCTAATTAGCATGTCTTGTCAGTCCTCTCTCCAAAAATCTATCTTGGTCTATTTCTTTAATCTCCATGATTGCTAGAGTAATAGTACCTCATTTATCTCTTGTCTATACTCCCCTATTGTTGTTCTAAGTGAGCTTCCAGTTTGCCCTCTTCCACTAGCCATATATCTTCCAGCCAATTTTATTAAAAGTTAAAAAGTTTGTGTCAGTTCCCACTTACGAAGCATTAAAATTGTTTCTCTTCATATACATTTCCTGGAGTCAAATCCTGACTTTACCACTTTATAGCTGTAGAACCTTAGACAACTGCTTAATTCCTCTCTGGTGTAATATGTACTAGTAAAGTTAAAGTGGATAATTTATATAAAGTATTTGTAAGTGTGATTGACTCTCAATAAACATTCACATTTACGATTATTTTTATATGGTCTACAGAGCCCTGTGTGATCAGACTTCTGTGGGCTTAAGATCTCAAGCTAAACACCCAAGAATGTCTCTCCTAATAGTGATTTTCTTCAGAGTTGAGTTCTCCTTCAGGTTTTCTCTACCTCAACCACTTGCTTATTTGCTTTATACTACTTATCATCAACTCTAATTATGTTTTTCTTTTGTTTGTTGCCTGTCCCCTCCCGTAGACAGGAAGCTCCATGGAGAGGGACCATGCTTAGGGTGTTCACCATTTAACTTTGGTACCTAGCACACAGTTCTTGCCCTGTAGTAGGAATTTATTATATATTTGTTGATAAAATCATTAATGAATCTCACATTCTTAGCAAGATCTTTGGAGATTTACCTCGGTCAGTTTTTCATTCTGATTCAGTTGGACTTTGAATGAAATACAACATTTATTTATAATGCTATAATCTATTTTTCATGTCATGAGGGAGACTTTTCTAAACTCCTCCCTTAAAATTTCATGTGTAGAAACTAAATTGGGCAAGGGAATAAGAATGTGATAATGGAATTTTTTTGGTTCATAACATAGCATTTCTCATATTTTAATACTGCATTTTCAGTATGTAGAATAATTTCAGCTCTCAAAAAGGGAAAATTTGAAGCATGATATTATATAGTACTGATATGATCTACACTGGTATTTCACCTTGGATGCCATCCAAAGGGTATTTGTTACTGAAGTACCTGAAAGGCCTTCAAATACTCTTACAGAATGAATACTAAAGATAGCATTATATAGAGCTATATTTCAATTAGAGTTGAATTATATATGATAAGAGGAAAAAAAGCTATTATTATTAGGTTGTTATTTTAAATGTTTTCCTGGTTTCAAATATTTTTCTACTTAACAGACAAATAAATGGAAGGAGTATACCTAATAAAAAGAGGAAGTTTTTCTTCCTGATCACAGTAATATCAAGAGTTGCTCATAATTTTTCTTTGCTTCTAACATGCAAAACTTCTTTAGAGATACAATCCAGTGTATAAAGCTTTAAATAGAAGTTTTATATATCTTTTTTACCTTTCATTTTCAGTGTTTATAATGCATTTGGCAATTCAGTTTACTGTTTTGGTTAGATCCTTCTCATATAATTATTTTCTTTAGAACAAAAAATATTTTCAACTAGAGAAAGGGAATTTTTAGTGTATACCTTATTATTACTGAATTCAGTCATCTTAGGGTTGACCTTTGTCTCATTTGTCACATAACTGGTTATATAAGCAAACTTTATTAATGTTCCAGTTTTCAACAAGATAAAATGAAGAGTTTTAAAGTTTACAGGTTTTTTTTTAAGTCTTTGAAAGTGTTGATGACAAGAATCAGACTTTCATTCAAAATTGTTGATATGTTGATTTAAGAGAATAAAAATTAATTTTCTTAATAGCGTCTGATTCTTTAATACATGTGAATGATGTCTTTGATTAAATGATAAAAATATCTTCTTCAGATCACTTCATTATTCTTATGAATACTGATTTAAGTTACTTTTAAAAAGTTATTTCAAACTTAGAAGTGTATTTTCTGAAAATACACTCCACTCTAACAATGGAGATGTCCAGCATACAAGAAACAATTCATTTGTGGGATTTTTTTTTAAGGAGAAAGAGAAAGTGTGCATGCCAGCATGAGGACGAATGCAGGTGGGGGGAGGGTAGGGCAGAGGGAGAGAGAGAGAGAGAATCCCAAGCAGGCTCCATGCCCAGAAGCATGCTGCCCCATGCTGGGCTCCATCTCATAACCCTGAGATCATGATCTGAGCTGAAATTAGGTGCTTAACCAACTGGGCCATCCAGGCACCCCTGGACAACTCTTTAGCTAGCACTTCCTCTTCCATTTTTTCCCCCATACCCTTTATTTCAATTAAGACTCTTACAATAAATGAGGTCTGTACAACATTACACTTCAGGTATGATTTTATTTGAGTGGAATTATTTCACATGTAACAAGTGTTTCACTTATATTGTTTAATCTCAAAAATTATTAGTAAAACTAAAACCAAAAAAATTCATCAAAACAATATTATATACACATATGTAAGATCTTTAGACTAAGAAATCTCTAAAATTGGTTAGATTTGTGTGTGTATTTGATAGTCTTCAACAGTCCCTAAATCAATTTTGACATTAGGAAGCAAGCAGAAATTGTTTTGATCTGATTTTTAGAATGTACTTTTAAAACATGGTGGACTAAAGATGGAGAAAAAAAAAGTAGACCTTTTCTTATATAGAGAAATACTTGGAATGATGGGTGATTCCCAATATCAAAGACTGGACTTTTTTCTAAGCCACGTATCCTGTAGAATTTGGGGATCTAGAGCCATTATAATCATAGTTCTTCTAGGAGTGAAAATGCTTTTTCAACAGCCAGTTTAGCTATTGGGACAGTGACAGAATCTCAGGTATATAGATTTATTTAAATATCTTTGTGTTTTGTGGAATATCTTAGTTAAATATATAGAAATTCCTTCCATGTATTTTATTAATCTTTGTCAGACTGAAAGTTTTTAGTTTTTCTCTTTTTTGTATAAGTCACTAAAAACAGTTCCCATATTTCCAAGGAAACAGAAAGCATCTATTCCAAGCTAGACTTCCCACAGTATTTATTTGTAGCTTATATCTGACAGCAGGTAGAATAGTGGTCCCTTATTTTCCTTTGTACTTTTTATTCATTTAAAATTCCTTATGAACTATAACATAGGTTAAATTCTCTTTAAATATTTTTTATAGTGGTATGGGGCTTTTTTTGCTTTGAATTTTTTTATTGTGCTATGGTATTGTTTAATGGAAATATATAGAACTTAAAGTTAGAAGAATTAGGTTTCTTCCCTAAGTAATTTATCTGCATGTGCTTGGGCAAATTGTTTTAACCTAATTCTTAACTTTTCTTGATGGTAAATTTGAAACGAATGATAGCTGTTTCCACCTTTGCTTAATGGGGTTTTTGAGCAAGTATCAAATGATGATAGTGTTTATAAAAGTATTTTTAAACTGTGAGTTATGTAAAATTGGCAGTGGGATTATGAGCATATTAAAATCTTTTTTTACCATAAAGAGTAAGACAAATTTCATTTACTAAAATGTTTTCCTTTAGTTAGTGGGGTCTTACAGAGTGGCATCCACTGTCTATATCTAATATAAATAGATATAACAATTAAATGATCCCTGCTTACTGAACGTAAACTAGCTTTTGCGCAGTATTAAGGAAAGTAAATACAGTGATCTTACATTCTTTTGTGGAAAAATACCTTTTGGCTCCTATCATGATATTTTCTCAAAATATTTAAGTATATTAACATAAAAATTTTAGTATTTTAACAACTAGCAATAACTGAAACAGAAAGCTTTATAGGAATTAACACTGATAGATTCATATTCATATTTTTAAGAGATAATTAACACTTCTTTTTCATTCACAGTCACCCTGCTAGCCCATTAGTATTGTAGTGCTAAAGGTTAGCATGAATTATAAGTGATCACATCTTTCTTGCTCTTCATTTAATTAATAACCCTTGGAATTACATAAAAAATAATGTGTGTTTATGTTTGTTCAGTGTATACCACAATAGTCTACATAGTTTCAAAAAGAGAGCAGTATAAATGACTGTGAATTTGCCACCTTTCAAATTACATTCATATTGCTTCCCTATTAGGGAAAAGTAGTAGACAATCTTGGCCCATTGAAAGTCACTTTAGGGATTTTAAGAGAAGTGGAAACGCTTAGAATGATTTTTTTTGTTGTTGTTATGCTGGCATTTTTTCCCCTAAGTATCTACAAGAATTGGGTGATCCAGATAGTTTTTATTTTGATAACTTAAATTTAGTTCTTTGTACTTTAGCTTGGTCTCTAATTTCTATAGACGAAACTTCAGTGTGCTTTTAATATTTATGTATTTACCCATTTCATTTTTAGGCGATTTTATGAAGATGGAGCAATTGTCTTAGGTGAGGAAGCAAATATGCTTGCTGGCATGCTGCTTGGACTAAATGCTATTGATTTCAGGTACTTAATCTAAATGTATTCAGTTTTTAAGTTATTGGATGTCATAATAGTTTCTACTTAGGTTTTTTTTTTCTTGGTTTGCTACTAAGTAGAGCACACAGCTGGATATTGATATTTAACTCGTGTTCATGTTCTTTATCCAGCTACATCAGCTTTCTGACTGGGTTTGCTCTAAGAAGACTCTTAGGTTAAGGAGTTAACTGACATGTTTGCTTACTAGCTTGGGCAAAACAATCCTAGACGGCATTTCCCCAGCAGAAAAATTATATACCCTGGTAGCACTGGAGGAAATTTTTGGATCTTATCTCTTAGTATTTTTTTAGCTACTGCTTTAAAATAAAAAAGGATGAACTAAAAGATTCAAAGCATGAAAGATTTTCATTACCTCATGTATTGAAATAAAAAAGATCCTGGCATATCTCGGGTATCTTATATTTGTATTATGAATCTAGACTATCAAAAATATTGTTCATATTTGCTTTTGTTATATCAACATGATGAATTCATTTCAGACTAAGATTGTAATTACTAAAAATGTAAATGTAAGTTTTTCATAGATTTATGGGAGTATCTTTTTGCATTTCTTTAGCTGATCCAAGATTTTACATTATGCTAAAAGTAAAAGGTTTGTTTATAACAAGAACTCAAACATAAGAATGATGGAAATATTATAATTCTTTTGGAAAATATCACTTAAAAATTCAAGAATATCAACAAAATAAGTATAAAACTTAAATGAAAATCTTCTCTTAATCTTGAATCAGAAAATAATGCTGTTCATTTCTACTGACATTACTGTTTTTTAGTAAATCACTTCCTTTTCAAAATACTTTCATTTTGTCAGTATAATTTTCCCCTATTTAAGATTTAATAAAGCATATTCAGATATTAGCTTAATTGTTCAGAATATGACCATGATAGATGCGATATAGAGCTTTTTTTTTATCCTAAATGTGTTACTTTTTCACCTGTCATGCTGCTGAAAGCAAATCTCTTAAAGATACATTAGTAATAGTATTGTAAATGAAGGAAAGCTCTTATAAAGTGAGGCCACTTCTGTTCACTCCTCATTCAAGTATGAAAAAGTTTATACATGCCCTTGATATTAACATATTAGAATGGTATTTCAACAAGCAAACTTAGCAAAGAAACCAGAAGGTGGGAGTTCATAGATGAATTTGTTTTTTTAAAAGATCAACCTACATCTTATAATTATTCTTATTAATGTTCCCAGAAGATGTACTTTTTTCTTCCCATAAGAGTAATAAAACTAAATGCCTTTTAAAAAAATTATTATTATCCAATTGGATATATCATCATACAAAACAAAGATGACTAGTTTGGGAGACCAAGAGATCTAGAGTTTCTTTACTGGCTTTGAGACTCCCAGTATGACTTTGGGCAAATCTCAACCTTTCCTGTTGCCATGTCCTCAAAAAGGATTGACTAAAGATTAAAGGGGTTTTACATGGAGGTTCCTCAAAAAGATGAAAATAGAGCTACCCTATGACCCAGCAATTGCACTACTAGGTATTTACCCTAAAGATACATAGGCGGTGATCCAAAGGAACACATGCACCCGAATGTTTATAGCAGCAATGTCCACAATAGCCAAACTATGGAAAGAGCCCAGATGTCCATCAACAGATGAATGGATAAAGACGAAGTGGTATACACACACACACACACACACACACACACACTCTCACACATGGAATACTGTGCAGCCATCAAAAATAACCCAAATCTTGCCATTTGCAACAATGTGGATGGAACTAGAGGGTATTATGCTAAGCGAGATAAGTCAGAGAAAAACAATTACCATATGATCTCACTGATTTGAGGAATTTGAGAAACAAGACAGAGGATCATAGGGGAAGGGAGGGAAAAATGAAGCAATATGAAACCAAAGCGGGAGACAAACCATAAGAGCCTCTTAATCTCAGGAAACAGGGTTGCTGGAGCGGTCGAGGGGGTTGGAGGGATGGGTAGCTCAGTGATTAATATTACAGGGGTTGGGGGTATGTGAATTGTGTAAGACTGATGAATCACATACCTGTAACCCTGAAACAAATAATACATTATGTTAATTTTTTTTAAAGGGAAAAAAATAAAAATACAGGAAAATAAAGAATAATTAAAAAAAGATTAAAGGAGTTTTTTTGTTGTTGTTGTTTTTAGCATTCTTTTTAGGTCTAACATCCAAGCCCTTTCACCTATTCAGATAGTTTAGAAAACTTTCATTTTTCCAATTAGACCTTTTGAAGAGTTAGTTGGTGTCACATTAGAGTTTGTATAAAATGTGAACAAGTCTTCATTTGAAAATCCTCTAACGATGTCTTAAAATCCAGTGAAAACCAAGGTAGTGTCCGATAAATAGTGTTTGAACAAATTTCTCAGAAAGTTTTTTCTTTGGCATGATATATTTATATTAAAGTCTATTAACTTGTGCAATCCTTTGTCATTGGTAGTGAACGTAGAGTATCTTTATTAAGATGTTTATTTGTAACAGGTAACTTATGAATTAAATATAAATTAAAAAATTTACTTGCAATTTGATGAAACACATGTATTTAACAAGAGATTATTTATAATACTTAACATTAATTTAAAAGTTAATGTATTATGACATATTTATTGTCTCTTGTCTTAGCTTCTGCCTCAAGGGAGAAGGATTGGATGGAAACTTTCCTGCCGTAATAGATTACACACCATATTTGAAATTTACCCAAAGGTATTTGACATTTTGAAATATGTTATTGAAATCGTAATTTATAGTTGAGTATCTTGTGTAATATATTGATTAAAATTGCTTTTTGAGGGGGATACTTGGGTTGCTCGGAGGGTTAAGCCTCTGCCTTTGGCTCAGGTCATGATCTATGGGTCTGGGATCAAGCCCCATATAGGGCTCTCCGCTCAGTGGGGAGCCTGCATCCCCCCTCACCCCGCCTGCCTCTCTGCCTACTTGTGATCTCTCTCTATATATATCTGTGTCAAATAAATAAATAAAGTCTTTTAAAAAATAATTGCTTTTTTTGTAATATTACTTTCTTTAAATTTTTTTTTAAGATTTTATTTATTATTTGATAGACAGTGAGAGTGGGAACACAAGCAGGGGGAGTGGGAGAGGAAGAAGCAGGCTTCCTGCTAAGCAGGGACCCCAGTGTGGGGCTTGATCCCAGAACCCTGGGATCATGACCTGAGCCAAAGGCAGACACTTAATGACTGAGCCACCTAAGCACCCCAACATTTTTTTAAATTTAAATTCAATTAGCCAACATATAGTACATCGTTAGTTTTTGGTGTAGTGTTCAATGATTCATTAGTTGGAGGGCACGTGGTACGATGAGAACTGGGTGTTATATGCAAGTAATACTACTTTTGATTCTGCTTTGCATAATTATTTTAAGTGTTGGATCTTCTGCATGTTCAAACTTTGTAGATGTGATATATCAGTGAAGTGATGCTAGCTCAGTGCTTCGAGATGATTGTTGGAGTTTAAAACATTGATAAGGCAGGGACGCCTGGGTGGCTCAGTTAGTTAAGTGGCTGCCTTCCGCTCAGGTCATGGTCCCAGCATCCTGGGATTGAGTCCCATATCGGGCTCCTTGCTCAGCAGGAAGCCTGTTTCTCCCTCTGCCTCTGCCTGCCACTCTGTCTGCCTGTGCTCACTCTCTCTGACCAAAAAAAAAAAAAAAAAAAGTTAAAGAACATTGATAAGGCATAGGCTTTTTTATTTTAGCATTGATTTTCTTTTTATTTTTCTTTTTTGTTTTTAATTTTTTTTAATTGTGTTATGTTAGTCACCATACAATATACATCATTAGTTTTTGATGTTGTGTTCCAAGATTCATTGTTTACATATAACACCCAGTTCTCCATGCAGTGTGTGCCCTCCTTAATACCCACCACCAGGCTCACCCATCCTCTCACCCCTCTCCCCTCTAAAACCTTCAGTTTATTTCTGAGTCCACAGTCCCTTGTGGTTCATCTTCCCCCTCTAATACCCTCCCCCTTCACTTTTTCTTTCCTTCTCCTAATGTCCTCCATTAATGTCCTCTATGTTCCTTATGTTCCACAAGTAAGTAAAACCATATGATAATTGACTTTCCCTGCTTGACTTATTTCACTCAGCATAATCTTTTCCAGTCCCATCCATGCTGATGCAAAAGTTGGGTATTCATCATTTCTGATGGCTGAGTAATATTCCATTGTATATATGGACCACATCTTCTTTACCCATTCATCTGTTGAAGGACTTTCATCTGTTGACTTTTTCCACAGTTGAGCTATTGTGGACATTGCTGCTATGAACATTGGGGTACATATGGTCTTTCTTTTCACTCCATCTGTATCTTCAGGGTAAATAACCCAGTAGTGCAATTGTCAGGTCATAGGGTAACTCTATTTTTAATTTTTTGAGAAATCACCACACTGTTCTCCAAAGTGGCTGCACCAACTTGCATTCCACCAACAGTATAAGAGGGTTCCCCTTTCTCCACATCCTCTCCAACATTTGTTGTTTCCTGCCTTATTAATTTTTGCCACTCTAACTGGTGTAAGGTGGTATCTCAATGTGGTTTTGATTTTAATTTCCCTGATGGTTAATGATGATGAACATTTTTTTCATGTATCTGATAGCCATTTGTATATCTTCATTAGAGAAGTGCCTATTCATGTCTTCTGTCCATTCTTTACTTGATTATCTGTTTTTTGGGTGTTGAGTTTGAGAATTTCTTTATAGATCTTGGATATCAGCCCTTTGTCTGTAGTGTCATTTGCAAATAACTTTTCCCATTCCGTGGGTTGCCTCTTTGGTTTGTTGACAGTTTTCCTTTGCTGTGCAGAAGCTTTTGATCTTGGTGAAGTCCCAGAAGTTCATTTTTGCTTCTGTTCCCTTTGCCATTTGAGACATGTCTTGAAAGAAGTTGCTGTGGCCGATGTCAAAGAGGTTACTGCCTATGTTCTCCTATAGGATTTTGATGGATTCCTGTTTCACATTGAGGTCTTTCATCCATGTTGAGTTTATTTTTGTGTATGGTGTAAGAGAATGGTCCAGTTTCATTCTTCTGTACATAGCTGTCCAATTTTCCCAGCACCATTTATTGAAGAAACTGTCTTTTTTCCACTGGATGTTTTTTCCTGCTTTGCCAAAGATTGTTTAACCATAGATTTGAGGGCCCATATCTGCTGTCTCTATTCTGTTCCATTGGTCTATGTATCTGTTTTTGTGCCAGTACCATGCTGTCTTGGTGACCACAGCTTTGTAATAAAGCTTGAAATGAGGCAGTGTGAAACCCCCAGCCTTGTTTTTCTCTTTCAGCATTTCCTTGGTGATTCAGGGTCTTTTCTGGTTCTATACAAATTTTAGGATTGTTTGTTCCAGCACTCTAAAAAATGCCAATGGTATTTTGATCAGGATGGTGTTAAAGTATAGATTGTTCTGGGCAGCATACACATTTTAACAATGTTTATTCTTGCAATCCATGAGCATGGAATGTTTTCCCATCTTTTTGTGTCTTCCTCAGTTTCATTCATGAATGACCAGTAGTTCCTAGAGTATAGATCCTTTACCTCTTTGGTTAGGTTTATTCCAAGGTATCTTATGGTTTTTAGTGCTATTGTAAATAGAATCAATTCTCTAATTTCCTTTTCTACAGTTTCATTGTTAGTGTAACTAAAAAGCAACTGATTTCTGTGTAAAACTGCTTTTATTTCACTATCAGAAATCATTGAAAAATAAAAACTTCATTTACATCTTTAGTGTTTATGTAAATACACTTTTTACATAATTGTAATTGCAGCATTAAGTATAGTTTTTAGAAAACAGCTTGTATTTCTGTTGCTATAGTCATTATAATGATAACTTTAATAGCTCTTTTATAGTCCATTGAGAGTTCAAAACTGAAATCCATCATTCAGATTGTTCTCCATTTTCTCTCCATTATAAAGGAAAGAATAATGAACATTTTGTGCAAATCAATTTTCTTTTTGTTTCCACTGTGAATTTATAGTTACTCAGGCAAAGACAATGAAATTTTTTACGGCCCTTGAAGTGTGTCTATATAAAAGAGTTGTACCAATTTATCCTACTACCAGGATTTTATGAGAGTTAAGAATTTCCTACAATCTCATCAGCATTGAAAATTAATCAGATGAAATCTATAGATTTTTTTGAAAGTCTACTTGTAGAATTGGCTTCCTAAATAGAATTATCATCTTTATATACTTTAAAAATGTTATGGTAAGGCCAGAGCTATAAGGGAAACAGAGAGTAATAATGTATATGTGTAATGTATGTACACACACACACTCTCTCTCACACACACACACACACACACACACACACACAGAAAATGCATTTATTAAGGACCTAATGTAGGAAAGAAACTTTTTCCTAACTACCAGAGATACATAGATTTCAAGAATGTAGATGCTTCATGAAATTCTGAAAAAGAGTATAGTCCTTGTCCCCAGAATAATCATCTAGTGAGAGAAGTCACTATTGGAGAGAGAGGACTGTGACGATACTCAGGTAGTGAGGGAGAAGTAACACAGTATTATGGTACCAAGATTTCTAGCTTGAATAAATGGATCACTTGGGAAAAGGAATAATTCTAGTACATTCATTCTAAAAAAAAGTTACAGCAAGAATTTTTGAACAGGCATAAAATTATACTCTTTGGGACATAATAGATTAGAGAACATTCTATGAGGATAACAAATAGTTCAAAAATAATACTTGTGAAAAGAATAGTGATGATACTTATTGAATGCTTTCTGTATATCAGGCATTGTTCAAAGTGCTTTCCTTCTGTTAACCTATTTAATCCTCAAAAGCCAGTGACATAGGCACTACTAAATTTTATAAATGAAAAAACTGAAATGCAGGGAGGTTAAATAACTTGTCCATAGTCATACACACAGGTCTCGATTAAAGAACAATATGGCAGCTGGACATTAGGGGTTTGGCCATTAACATGTAGGTAGAAAGGCTATTTTTAATGATTTAGGAAGTGACTTAAAAATAGAAAGATAAATGCAAATACTAATTTTTCTCTCATACTCACATAAGAGACTGTAGTAATTATTACAACACTTTACAATAATGAAACCTTCTCAACTGGTCCCCTCAGAATTTGATGATATATGAATATATATGAATTTGATGATATATGCTCTGTGTCTCTAACTTGCTTAACCACCTTTTGTATGAATTTGTATGCAACTTCCTCTTTCTCTGATGCATTAACCTAACATGTATGTATCAGTTCCTCTCCTTTATATACTGAGGGATTTCTACTATCTTAAAAAAGAATAATAAAATGAGAAGGGAAATACCAGTTTAACCTAGTCATAAGCATGTTTGCATTACTGACCATGGGAGATCTTCTTTTCAGAAAGATTTAAACTATTCTTATTGTAATAAAGAAATAATATTTTACTTTTTTTTTTAAGATTTTATTTATTTATTTGACAGAGAGCACAAGCACAAGCAGGGGGAGTGGCAGGCAGAGGGAGAGGGAAAAGCAGGCTCCCCGCTGAGCAGAGTGCCAAACGTGGGGCTCAATCCCACGTCTGGGATCCCATGTCTGGGATCATGACTTGAGCTGAAGACAGATGCTTAACCGACTGAGCCATCCAGGTGCCCCAAGAACCAGTATTTTAAACATTCATTTGCTTCCATGAAATATACCTGTATTAAACATATTTTAAAAAGCTCTATTGGTTTCTAATTTTAAGAAACTGTAGAAGTCTATCCTTAGCAAAATTACTGCTTTTAATTCATTTGGAAAGTAATACATATTAATTATAGAAAAATTAGAAAATAAAGACAGGTGGATAGAAGAAAGTTTAAGTCACTCATAATCTTGCCTTTAAGAAACACCTCTTAAGGGGGTGCCTGGGTGGCTCAGTGGGTTAAGCATCTGCCTTCAGCTCGGGTTATGATCTCAGGGTCCTGGGATTGAGCCCCATATCAGGATCTCTGCTCGGCGGGGAGCCTGCTTCCCCCTTTCTCTCTCTGCCTGGCTCTCTGCCGACTTGTGATCTCTCTCTCTCTCTGTGTCAAATAAATAAATAAAATCTTTAAAAAAAGAAAGAAAGAAAGAAACACCTCTTAGGAAGTTGAGAAGCAACGTGGGGGGCTTGGGAGGGTAAGAAAAGAATAAATAAACAAGATGGGATGGGAGGGAGACAAAACAAAAGAGACTCTTAATCTCACAAAACAAACTGAGGGGGGGGAGGAGTTAGGGAGAGGGGTTATGGACATTAGGGAAGGTATGTGCTATGGTGAGTGCTGTGAAGTGTGTAAACCTGGCGATTCACAGACCTGTATCCTTGGGGCTAATACATTATATGTTAATAAAAAAATTAAAAAATTTAAAAAAAAAGAAACAGCTCTTAGAAGCATTAACATTTTGATGGGTAGCTTTCCAGCTTTTTCTATGCATAGATATATTTTTTCTTTAATTAAATGGAATTATAATGTACATGTAATACTCTATAATGAACATTTTTGCATGTAATTAACTATCCTTTCACAGTCTCATTTCCCTGAATGAATATAATTTAATTATCTCTATAATGTGTTTACCCAATTACTGTTGGACCTTTAGGATGCACTTGGTTGTTCACTGTCACATATGCTATTGCAATTAATAACCTTGTAACTACATCTTTTCAAACACACCATGATTACTTAAACTCCTGGAAGTAAAATTTCTTGGATAAAGTATATATATTACTAAAGCTTTTGAGATATGCTGTCAAATTGCTCTACAGAGAGGCCATACTAGTTCAGTTTCTATAGGCAATATTTGAAATTGCCTGCTTCCCCTCTTGCCAACTAAGTATTAAAAGTGTGAGGGGCGCCTGGGTGGCTCAGTTGGTTAAACGACTGCCTTTGGCCCAGGTCATGATCTTGGAGTCCCGAATCAAGTCCCACATCAGGCTCTCTGCTCAGCAGGGACTCTGCTTCTCCCTCCCCCTTCCTCTCTCTCATGCTCTCTCTCTCTCTTTCTCTTTCTCTCAAATAAATAAATGAAATCTTTAAAAAAATTAAGTATTAAAAGTGTGGCCAGTTCTGTAAGTAAAAAATTATATCCTATTGTTTTTTTCCTTTTGTTGTTTTAATTTGCATGTATCTGATTACTGGTACCACTGAGCTTTTAAAAATGCTGATTAGCCATTAGTCTTTTTAAATGGAATGTTATATTTTGAAGTTAAATATATGAAATATGTTAATAGAAACATATTAAAATATATTTCATATTTAAAACTGATTTTTAGTTTTAGGTTGTGTACCAGTGAGAAAACTCAATTTTTCTGATTACATCTTGATATAATTTTAAACATCTTCAAACATTTTTTCCTTGAATGGATTTTAGGTATAAAAAGTCCAGTAGCTAATTATTATTAGTCTCTTATGATACCTTCATTTTTTGGCTTTTAAATATAATGTCATAAGCATTCCTATAGCTAAGTCTTTTCTTTGTACTTAAACATGATTGTGTCCTTAATGAGGCAAATTTCTACAAACAAAACTGCTGGTTTAAAAAGACTGTGAAGTTCCATATGCTGTCAAATTGCCCTTCTGAGACATTCTGTCCTATACATTCTGCCTTTTCCCCACTCCCTGTAGGGATAAAAGAATCATTTTGCTATGGAAGACCAGCCCTTTGACCTGTGTACGACATCCTATCCTCTCTCTTATGTTAAGGTCTTCACTCCCAACAGTTGTCCTCTTCCATTAATTTTCCCTCTTTTGTAGATCTTCCCACAGATCGCCGCATACAGTCATGTTGTGATTTTCCCTGTGTTAAAAACAAACAAACCAACAAACAGAGAAACTTTCCCCATAGTCACTTCAAGCTACTTTTCAGTCACCTCTCCTTTATTATAAAACTGTTCCCAGCTTTTTTTTTTTTTTTTTTGCCTCCATTCTCCCTTGCACTGTTCAAACTGAGCTTTAATATTTACCCGTGGAAGTGCTCTCGTTGAAGTCAGCAGTGATGTTTCATTGCTAAATCCAGTGGTTAATCATTTCCTCATCTGTCTCCACCTCCTAGCAGTTTAATAAACATGATTGCTCTCTTCAGCACTTCTCTGGTTTCCCTCCTGTGGGCTCCTCCTTAATCCCAGTCCCCGTTCCTCCTCATCTCCCCAACCTCTAAATGTTAGACTATTTTAGAGATCATTACCAGATCATCTTTTCTATGTGTAGTCACTCTGTTAAGTAGTATCCAGTTTCATGGCTTTAAATATTATCTTTATGCTACTCTTTCCCAAATTTATACTTCTACCTGGAACACTCCCCTAAAGTCTAGACTCCTACGTCTAGCTGCCAAGTCACCATCTTCACTTGGATGTGTGATAAGCGCCTCGAATGAACATGTACAAGATTGAACTCCTAATTTCTTTCCTCCCAAGTGTTCTTCCTTTAGCCTTTTCCATTCCAAGAATAGTCGTTCTGTCATTCTGGCAACTTGTACTCAAATCTTTGATATCATCATTGAATTTTCCCTGCCATAATCCACATAGGATCCATCAGCAAACCCTTTGGCACCATCACTACTACCTCCTTAAATTCTATTAGGATCCATTATTTCTTCTTTATCTTTGTTAAAAATAAATGCTTAATTACTAGAAGTAAAGGAATAAAGAAGGTGATTATAGTTCTTACTCTCTTTTCAACAATTATAAATAATAAAGCATTAGATTTTTGATAAAGGAAACTATTTTTCCTTTTATATCACTGATATTTCTTTCATTGCCTCCATAAAAATTTTTAAAAGATTTTGTTCTTTAAAATATAAGAATGTTTCTGAAATTCTTTTTTTTCTGATATTAAGCTTTTTTTAAAAAAAACATTTTATTTCATTTTTTCTGTGTTCCAAAATTCATTGTTTATGCACCACACCTGGTACTCCATGCAATTATTAAGTATGATATTTACACCAAAATGTGCATAATTTCTATGTCTTTTAGAATAAGAGATACTTTCATGAGTATCAACTTTTCATTGTGCACAGAATAAAAGACTTAACAAAACATTTGTGACCTGGCATCAGTACACCTTCTTAGCTATATTATTTGTCTACCATCCATTTAGCTTTTTAAGACAGCTATAGGATTATTGGTCATCAAAATGTTGAGAGACAATGTAATATTGTTTTAAAACTTTATAATGTAAAAAAGAAAGTTTTTCTCAGTTTCTCTTACTAAAGCGACCTTGAACAAACCACTAATCTCTTATTCTTACTATCTTCCCTTGTTGGATGAATCTGTTAAATAGTAGAGCAATAATTAATGGGGTTATCATCAGAATTAATGAGATAACGTTTATGAAGTGTCTGTATAGTTCCTTGGAGTCATTGTAGAGAACTATTCATTTTCTTTCTTGTCCTTACAAGGAACTCATTATCGGTCTTCCCTTTCTACTCTTAGAAGTTTTTAAAAAATTACTAATTTAATGTCATTGGTACTCATATACTCAGATTTTCTACTATTGATTTAGTTTTGGTAAATTATATTTTATTAAAATTTAAAAATATATATATCATGATGTTCAGAGAGTTCTTTAAATCTTTTTTCATCTAGGTATGTTACCTTTTGCTTTTTGTATTCATAGATCTTTTTTTCCTTGATTTTTAAAATCATTTTTGCCAAAGATTTGTCAATTTTATAGTTTTTTCCAGTTTTTTTTTTAAATAATTTATTTATTTGAGAGATAAAGAGTGAACGAGAGAGACAGCATGAGCAGGGTAGAGGCGCAGAGGGAGAAGAAACAGCAACATCCATCTTATCATATAGACACAAAAATAAAAGAAAATGGAAAAAAATTTCTCCTTATGATGAAAACTCTGGGTTTTTTTCTCTTAACTTTTCTATATTCATACAGCATTGTTAGCTCTAGTCATCATGTTGTATATTACATCCTTAGTACTTATTTATCTTATAACTGGAAGTTTGGACCTTTTGACCACCTTGTTCCAGTTCCCCTTCCCTTTCTCCATTTCCCCTTTCCCTCTGCCCTCTGTCTTTGGTAATCTCAAATCTGATCTCTTTTTCTACTAGTTTTATTGGGAAGGGGTGTATTTTAGATTCTACATATGAATGAAATCATATAGTTGTCTTTCTCTGATATTATTTCACTTATTAGTACAATGTCTTCAAGTTCCATCCATGTTGTTGCAAATGGCGGGATTTCATATTCTGTTATATACATATAACCCATCTTTCTCTATCCATTCATCCACTGATGGACCCTTCAATTGTTTCCATTCTCATCTGTCATACATGATGTCACTTGTAGGGTACAGATATCTTTTCAGGGTAATGTTTTGTTTTCTTTGGATATATTCCCAGAAGTGGAATTTCTGGACCATACAGTAGTTCTGTTTTTAAGTTTTGGAGGAAACTCTATACTGTTTTCCATAGTCACTGTATCAAATTTACAATCCCACCAACAGTGCACAAGGGCCCCCTTTTCTCCACATCCACACTAGCATTAGTTATATTTTGACTTTTTGATGATAGCCATCCTAATGTGTGTGAGGTGGTATCTTATTGTGGTTTTGATAATTCATTTCCCTAATGACCAATGATGTTGACCATATTTTCATGTACCTGTGAGCTTTTCACCTATCTTATGTGGAGAAATGTCTGTTCAGGTCTTTAGTCCATTTGTAATGGATTATTTGTCTTTTTGCTGTTGAGTTTCTACTTTGATATTGACTCCTTATTGTTTATGATTTGCAAATATTATCTCCCAGACAGTAGGTTGCCTTTTCATTTTGTGGTAGTTTCTTTCACTATGCAGAAGCCTTTCAGTCTGATGTAGGCCTGCTTGTTATTTTTGCTTTTGCTTTTATTTACCTTTGTTTTTGGCCTCAAATCCAAAATGTTGTCTGGATTGATACCAGGGAGATTACTTTCTGTTTTCTTCTAGGAGTTTTACAGTTTCAGGTTTTACATTCAAGTCTTTAATCTATTTTATTGAGTCAATTTTTGTGTATGGTATAAATAGGAATCCAGCTTTATTTTTTCACATGAGGTTGATCAGTTTTTTCAGCTCCACTTATTAACAGTACAGTTCTTTAATAGTTGTATATTTTTGGCTCCTTTGTCATAAATTAATTGACCAAATATGCGGGGGTTCATTTCTGGACTCCATTTGGTTCCATTGATTTGTGTGTCTGCATTTATGCCATTATCATTCTGTTTTGATAACTGTTGATTTGTAGTGTATTTTGAAATCAATAAGTTCAATGCCCCCCGCTCTGTTCTTTCTCAAGATTGCTTTGGCTGTTTAGTGGATGTGGTTCTGAACAGATTTTATGATCATTCTATGTCTATGAAAAATGCCATTGAATTTTGATAGGTATTGCATTGAATCTTAGGTTGCTTTGGGCAGTATGGTCATTTTAACAATATTAAATTTTTTCAGTTCATGAGCAGAGAATGTCTTGAAGTTTATTTGTGCCTTTCTCAGTTTCTTTTATCACTCTTATAGTTTTCAGTGTAGAAATATTTTACCTCCTTTTTTACTTCTATTCTGAGATATGTTATTCTTTTTGATGTAATTATAAATGGGATTGTTTTCTTAATTTTTCTTTCTGATAGTTTGTCATTAGTGTGTAGAAACACGGCTTATTTTGTATATTGGTTTTGTACTCTGCATCTTGACTAAACTCATTTATTCTAACAGTTTATTGTTGGTGTCTTTAAGATCTTCTATATATAATATCATATCATCTGCAAACAGTTTTACTTCTTCCTTTCCAATTCAAATGCCTTTTATTTATTTTTCTTGCCTAATTGTTCTGGCTAGGATTTCCAATTATGCTAAATAATAGTGGTGACAGTAGGTATCCTTGTCTTCTTCCTGATCTTAGAGGAAAGGCTTTTAGCTTTTTACTATTAAATTTTGATATTAGCTGTGGCTGGTCAGATATGGCCTTTAGTATGTTGAAATATGTTCTCTCTATACCCATTTTATAGAGAATTTTTATGATTTTTTTTCTTCCTCATTATTTAAATTTACTTCTTTTCTTAAAAGTATATAAGGCTAACTTTGGAGAACAGTGTGGAGATTCATCAAGAAATTAAAAATAGAGCTTCCCTATGACCCTGCAATTGCACTACTGGGTATTTACCCCAAAGATACAGATGAAGTGAAAAGAAGGGCCATCTGTACCCCAGTGTTTATAGCAGCAATGGCCACGGTCGCCAAACTGTGGAAAGAACCAAGATGCCCTTCAACGGACAAATGGATAAGGAAGATGTGGTCCATATACACTATGGAGTATTATGCCTCCATCAGAAAGGATGAATACCCAACTTTTATAGCAACATGGACAGGACTGGAAGAGATTATGCTGAGTGAAATAAGTCAAGCAGAGAGAGTCAATTATCATATGGTTTCACTTATTTGCAGAGCATAACAAATAACATGGAGGACATGGGGAGATGGAGAGAAGGGAGTTGAGGGAAATTGGAAGGGGGAGGTGAACCATGAGAGACTATGGACTCTGAAAAACAACCTGAGGGTTTTGAAGGGGCGGGGGGTGGGAGGTTGGGGGAACCAGGTGGTGGGTATTAGGGAGGGCACGTATTGCATGGAGCATTGGATGTGGTGCAAAAACAATGAATACTGTTACGCTGAAAAGAAATTTAAAAAAATTTTTTTTAAAGTATATAAGGCTACAGATATCCCTTAAAGTGCTACTTTAGTTGTATCTTATAAGTTTGATAAGTTGTTTTTTATTTTAGTTGTTTTAACTAAAATTTTCCAATTTTTTGATGAAAGAACATTTGAAATATAAATTTTAATTTTCAGACATTTTTAGGGCTTTTGTTGGAGTTGTGATGGGCAATATGGTCCACATAAAATTTGTTTCTTGAAATTTGTTTAAAAATGGACTACAATTGGTCAGTATCCTAATGATTGGGTCCTATATTCATTAGATTATGCTTATTAATGGCTGTTCTGATATGTATATCCATTCTTATAAGGATTCTTTCCTTATATCCTTATATCTTTTCCTTATATCCTTTCTAATAAGCTTCATCTCTTTGAGTTGATGAATTAAATTCTTTCATTGATATATCTGATTTTTCAGTTTTTTTTCAGATGGTACCTTGAATTTTTGCTTTCTGGTTTTTGAATCTAACTTAAAAGATGCATCTAAGTTTTGAATTCTTAGATTTTCTTGAAATAATGAATTTTTTGTCAGTGTAATAGCCGTAAATACACAGTAATTTATTTTTCCTTAAAGCCCATTTTGTCTGATGTAAATAGAGTCCCACCAATTTTCTTTAGGTTAGCATTTTTTAGTATATTTTTATTTTTGTAACCATATTTCATCTAACCTGCATGACTTCCATTGTAAATGCATCTCAGTTTAGAGACATTAATACGTGAGAAAATATTTTGACAGCAGGTGAGATGTCATCAGTTGTGAGCTGTATTCTGATTTCAGATATGTTCATATATAAAAAATGTACAACAGGAATTTATGAAATAGAGTGCTTTTCAGCCTTTTTGTGTCCTTGTTTTTTTAAGTATATCTTTTTGAAGTAGTACTTAACTGGAACTTTTTATTTCCAGTGTAGTTAACATACAGTGTTATGTTAGTTTCAGGTGTACAGTATAGTGATTCAGCAGCTCCATATGTTACTCAGTGCTCATCAAGATATCTTTAACTGGAATTTAGAAAATCTAGTCTAAAAGGCTTTATCTTCTTTTTTTAATTTAAATTCAGTTTAGTTAACATATAATGTATTATTAGTTTCAAGGGTAAAATTTAGTGATTCATCAGTTGCATGTAACACCCAGTGCTCATTAAACTGGAGTTTTTAGGACATTTACTGATACATTTGGATTGATATCTACCATTGTATTCTTTGCTTTAATTTTTTTTTAAGATTTATTTACTTATTTTAGAGAGAGAGTATGGGGTTAGGGACAGAAGAAGAGGGAGGGAGAGAATCTTGAGTAGACTTCCTGCTGAGTGTGTAGCCCAATGTGGGGCTTGATCCCATGACCAGGAGATCATGACCTGAGCCTAAAGCAACAGTCAAATACTTAACTGACTGAGCCACTAGGCGCCCCATACTCTTTGCTTTCTATTCTACATTTTCTTCCTTTCTTTTTCTACCCTTTTTCTATTTCTCCTTTCTGTACTGATTTTTCTTCTCCTCCTATTGTATTTCTCTACTAGTTTACAAGTCACATACTATACTTTTCTTCTTGTATTGATACTCCATTAATTTTAATATGCATACTTAAAAGTTAACAAAGTCTAAAGTTAATATCTTTACTACCTATCCATATAAATGAGGACTTTGCATTGTTGTAACCTTAGTCATTTCATTCTTGACATGTGCTATTACTGTCCAGAATTCTAACTCTCTCATTGATGTATTTAAAATTCCACAAAGCAGGCATCACTGTTACTGTTTCATGCTCTCAGTATTTGTTTAGGCTTACCCATAAGCTTAAAATTTTCTTTGCTCACTGTTTTTTTCTTGGATCATTTCCTTTTTCTTGGAGTATGATCATTAATTCTTTTAGGAGAATTTCTTGGTATAGCTCTCAGGTTTTAGTTTTCTCAGTATGTGCACTTATACTGCCCTCTTTCTGGGAAGATAATATTGCTGGATACATTAGTCTAGCAAAGCACTTGTTTTTTTCTTACCATTTTGAAATAATAATTGTAATTTCTTCTTTTTTATTAACTCCCTCTCCCAACTGTATCTGCCTGTTATTTTACCCACTTAATTTCTAATGTCAAATATAATTTTTTTAGAAGTTTTTTGGTCTGTTTTTCAGAGCTGGAGGTTTACCATCAGCCACTGCTTTATTTTCTCTAGTCCACTAAAAGCCATGGCTGTGACAGGCAACTTTCTTTTGGTATGTGTTTGTTTACTGGTTTGTTTCCTAGCTCCTGGCTGAGCATGTCTCATTGGAGGTAGGACTTTTCCTTATGCAGAGGTCTCTTGTTCATATTTGCAATATACTTGGTCCCTGGACTCCAGAGCCTAGCAGGTATAAACACAGACTTCAGAAAATGAAATATGTATCTTTCTTTGATGCTTATGATATTTTCCACCATTAGATCTCTGTAAACCTATGAAATTATGGTTTCTGAACTGGATTTGCTTTGAGCCATATTTTTTTATGTGCTTTCTCTTTCTTTAGTTTTAATTTCAATTGTTCTGTTTTCATACGTATCTTGTAGACAACTTATTGTTGGTCCTTATCCTTTTTTTAATGTTTATTTATTTAGTTTGGAAAAGAAGAGAGAGAAGCTCAAGAGGACTCTACACTGATCACAGAGCTCAGTGCAGGGCTTGACCCCATGACACATGAGATCATAACCTGAGCCAAAATCACTAGTTGGACGTTTAACCAAGAGAGCCACCCAGGCACTCCAGTCCTTATTTGTCTTAATTAAACTTAAACATTTGGCTCTTGCTGTAAGGTTTAACCCATTAAAGATTTTTATAACTTACTTTGTATTAGGGATTATTCTGCCATCTTATTTTTTGTTTTGAATTTACTATTTACTGTATTTTCTTATTTTGTGTCTCCATTTGACAGGTCAGAGGGTTTTTTTTTTTTAATATTTTGAAGATTATACAGAATATTTATATGGTATTTTTTCTTATGTTAATATCATTGCTTATATTTTTAAATGTGTTTTTCCCTGTTTTTCTTTAGTATAATACCTCTTCTTTCTTCTAAACCAGATATCCATTTTAGTGCACTTCTTCATTTAGTTTCTTCTTCTTTTTTTTAACCTTATTCTGTCCTTCTCTACCAAATGGATGTCATTAGGAATTTCAGATATGGATTGTAGAGTGCTTCCTCTGCTTTACCTCTGCTTCTCCTTCTTCCTTCAATGGAAAATTGGGAGTGACCAGTTTTTCTGAATCTCTTATTATCTCCTCTTTGCTAAAGTTGAACTGACCTTGAACACTGCCCTATTATACCTCACTGACATTAGGCTGGTTGTGCTGTTTGTCTGCACAGCAGTGGATACTGGACAGGCAGTCATGTACTTGAGACAGTGAAAAAACTCATCTAAAAAGTTCTTTCCAACACATCTAAGTTTTCTGGTTTTCTTCTCTGGTAATCTTTTCTTTCTTCTCAGAATATTCTCACAGTTCTTATGTTAATTCTTTAGGTTTACAAACTTCAGGTCAACTTCTATAGCATCTTGAGGCTTAACTCCTTGAGAGGAAGTCAGCAGTCTATAGTAGATTGTCATTTTTTTCAGAAAGCTAAAGTCTTTATAATATCATTAATATAATTGTATATGGAGTGCTAAATATTTTGGAGTTGGCTCACTGGTAACTTACAAAATAGAGAAGTATTTCTTAATGGAGTGAAACATATTAACTTTAGTTTTAAAATTTTAATATTCCCAGTTCTGACAGCATCAGCAGTGACGAGGAAGAGCTGAGGACTTTGGGAAGCAGTGGTAGTGAAAGCAGCACTCCAGAGAATGTCGGGCCTCCTTTCATCATGGATGAGAATAGTTGGTTCAACAAGTGTAAGAGAGTTAAACAAAAGTATCAGCTAACCCTGGAACAGAAGGTATTTATCAGTTGCCAAAAGTCATTGATCTGATTCTCATTTTTGCCTTTGGACTGTCACTTCCAAAAGATCTTTTAACTGAATATAAGTGTTGACCCATTGCTACTTCCTTTCTGTACTTGAATTGTCCTTGTCTTGATGAAAAATCGTGCAGAGTTTTAAAAGAGGCTTTTGTTTGTTCGACTTTTTCTAATTTTTTTTTTAATATAAAAATTAGCCATTTAGGGGCACCTGGTTGGGTCGGTTGGTTAAACATCCGACTCTTGATTTCAGCTCAGGTCACGATCTCAGAATTGTGGAATTGAGCCCCATGTTGGTCTCCACGCTGGGCATGGATCCTCTTAATTCCTCTCTCTCCCTGTCTCTCTCTGCCCCTCCCACCCTCTAAAAAATTATAAGTTGAATTTTAAAAATAAGCCATTTATTCTTCTGTATGTCTTTTCATTTATATGTTTGAGATTTTAATGTTTATTAGGAGGGTAAATGTAAAGCAGACAAATATGAAAAGAAGAATTCTATAATAATATCATTCAAGATAGACCTTAAGGCAAAAGCAATATTAAGGCTAAAGAAAGACATTGCCATTGAGAAAAAAGAAACAGTTCACCAAGAATGTGAACATGGTGGAGTTGAATAGAATGGGTGAAGGTGGTCAAAATGTATAAATTTCCAGTTTACCCACTGCAGGCAAACATCTTATTGAACTTCAGGGAAGGGCTTTAAAGGATGGAGAGCATATGTTAAATTTTTGTATTCAATTAAAATGATTTTTTTATTATTTCATCATTAATACTTAGAGATTATTTCATTGAAATATGGAAAGAATAGCATTTAACCTACTCAGTATTGATCTTCAAGGTATACATTAGGATTTTGTGGTAGCTTTATCTTGTTGGTACTGTATTTTCAGGGTTATCTTGAAGAACTCTTACGACTTCGAGAGAACCAGCTGTCTGAGTCTGTATCCCAGAATAAAATACTACTTCAAAGGATTGAAGATTCTGATCTGGCTCATAAATTGGAAAAGGAACAATTAGAATATATAATTGTGGAGCTTCAAGATCAGCTGTAAGTGAGATCCTTTTGGGAAAATATTGGCAGTATGTAAACATAAGAAAATGTCATGTTTTGACATAGGATTCAAACTCTGAGAAGTCTAATTGTCTGCTATTAAGTTCTTTTTCCCTTACTCTTTTTAAAAAGTTTACTCTTCCTTTTTTGTGTCATAAAAGTGATTTATGCTCATGGCAGAAGTATTACAAAATATAGGAAGAAAATAAAAACTATCCTCAGGTGTGTGCTACCCAGAGTTAACTCCTATAATTTGATGTGTATTCTTTCAAATGCATATACATAATTTTAAATTATCTATTTAGTTATTGATGGACTGTTTAATTAGCTGATTCAAAAGATGGGATATAAAACCAGTACCACTCAAAGTACAATAATTGTGCAGTGTTTGTTCCCATGTGTGCCAGAGTATCACTAAGCACAGTTTAGTATAGCTTTTTTCCATAACAGTAGTTTTTTGGCTTTTTGGTTTTGGGTTTTGTTTTTTTCCTGAAGAAAGGTATGTATTGGTATAAGCTCCTTAATTTGTCACTATTCAAAGCACTTGTACTAATCATACCATTTCATCAAACTTGATTTTATCTAATAATTGTTTGTGGTAAAAATCTTCTCGCATTAATATTTATTTAATCTGAAAAGATTATTTTAAAAGTTTTTATTTTGAAATAAGTTCAAAATTTCAGAGAAGTTGCAAGGGTAGTATGAAGAATAAGCCCTTTCTTAGATTTACCAAATTTCAGCACTTGGCCACATTTGCTCATAATTCTCTCTCTCTTGCATACATCACAACTCTTTATCACATAATACTTCAGTTGTGTCTTTCCTGAGAACCAAGGTATTCTCTTATATAACCATAGATCATCTATCAAATTCAGAAATTTAAATGAGTGTGATACTTGCATCTTATCCATAACTCTTTCCAGTTTCATCAGTTGCCCAAATAATATCTCTTACTGCAGCTTTGTTTTTTCTGGTACAGGACCCAGTCCAGAATCATGTTTTGCATTTGGTTATTCATTTATTTAGTCTTATTTCTTCAGTCACATTTAACTTAGAACAGTTTCTCAGTCTTTGTCTTATATGAAATTGATATTTCTGAAGAATACAAGCTAGTGATTTTATAGAATGTCCTTCAATTTGAGTTGGTTTGCTTTTTCTCATGATTAGAATGAGTTTATCCATTTGTGGTTGGAATATAAGTGGGGTGTCTGTAAGTGTTGGGGATATCATATCCAGAGGTCCATGGAATCTGTTGGTCTTTTTTACTAATATTAATTTTAATCATTTGTTTAATGTGTTTTTCTCTTGGTATAGTTATTGTGTTTCCTTTTGTAATTATCATATAATTTCCAGGGAGATCCTTTGAGACCTAGTAAACATGAAAGATGGTTTTTTTAAGTAAAAATCTTCCATTAACTAACATAAAACTTCAGTGTTTTCTAGAAATTTGTGTCTTGGCAAAAAGAATTATGTTCACATATTATTTTTTTCTAATATTTTACTGAGAGTTTGTCCTGTGGAGTATCACTCATTGAGAGGCATATTAATACCTTCCATAACTCTTTGCTTCTGTAAGCAGGGAGAAAAATACCCAGAACTGAACAATGGAGATTTCTAGTTATTTCTTTACAGCTAGAAGAGTTGAAGATAATTTAATTTTTCCTTTGCAATTGATACTGATAGTTTGTCTCAATGTTTTTAACTTAAAAATAATTGTGAAATCAGTTTTTATTTTATCAAAAAGATACTTTCATTTGAAAAATAAAATGTGTCACATTTATTGTGCTTTTGATAATGTAAAGGAAAAGATTCAAACTTTTTAGTTTGAAAAAAGAATCTGAGTTATAGTTTTATTACACTTATATGGTAGAAGAGTATCATTGATACTTACAATTTTTTAATGCCTTTCAGGATATTTTAACTAAATATTACCAGAGCAAAAAATAAATACTGAAAGTCACCAATCAGAATTAAGCTATTTTCTTGAGTTTAGGGTCAAAGATGTACTTTCACATAACATGGCTATACTCTTAGCCAGGTAAATTGGTATCTTACAAGGTTCCTTTGTACAAAAACCACTTACAAGGATACTAAACAGAAGAGTAAGATACCTTCCTCTGAGAATCTTCTCAATTCACTACATTAACTGAATCATCTGTAAGATACAGAATAAATACTATAAGACATATTTGTGGCTTTGGGAGAAAGTGGACATTTTTTTCCCTTCTTTTCTTGCTGAAATTTTTTGTCAACACTTAGGAAGGCCTGAAATGAAATGTGAGCACTGGAATTCTCTTTGTTAATTCTAAGAAGACTGTAGTGGCTCTGAGAAGATTAAAATTTTAAACGTGTAAAGGAAAAGGTCAGGAGAGGAGTATTAAATGGATTACGAAGCATGTAATATTTGCTTTCACATTATGTTAATCATCTTTTCCTGGTTGATTTAAATCCTTTGTCACTTGGCTTATTCTTTTTATATATTTCTCAATGCTTAGATGTATTTTTGAGTAACTGTTAAAGTATGCTTTAATTTTTCTTTGAATACTCCTAAAATGTGAACATCCGGTAGTTTTGGGTAGAGTACAGGTGAGCATGGTGCACTAGAGGAGCATTCTAAAGCTTTCTTACAGATATGGACTGTGTTCAGAAACTGGCTTTGTATTTGCCTATTATTATGAGCTAAGTCTTTAATAATATCTTGGAGCCTCTGTCTCTTTATTTGTAAACTGGAAATAAAACATACTTTATAGATTACTATGAATATTAAATGCTATCATGTAAAATACAGTTAGAACAAAGGAAACATTCAAAGATTATTCCTCTCTTTTGGTCTATAAAAATCTTAAAATATCCTTATTAAATACATGTGGATAAATGGTAAATTTAAAATACTTTATTATGCCCAAATGCTACAGATCAAACAAATGAATTTAGACTTTGATTTTATTATCCCCAAGTTTCAAAATATTTGTTTTTCAGAACCACTTTCCAAATGGCATGTGGATTAATTTTATAATTAAGGTATAGATTTGTGTATATTGGGAGGAAGATATACATGACTACTTACTACTTTACTGATACCACTTTTAACTGTAATTCTTTCCTTCATCGATTACTGATGGAATACTAATTGGATTATTTTGGATTATTAGTCTTTGACTAAGGTGTATTTGGGTGATTAAATTTATGTTGGTGGAATTTTAAAGTGTCAAAAAATTTTAAATCTCCAAATAATGATTAGGAATAATGCCATTATTTCATTGAGAAATACAGCATCACTCTAGGTTTTTATTTTCATAGTTTTATTGTAATCTGTGGCATATTTTTATTTTATTTAGGTAAGTTTTAATTCAATTTTGCTTGCATGTTAAACTTCATCCAATAAAATAAATAAAAGCAAGCTTAATGTATTAGTTCCACTTTGAATCAATATATGGAAAGTCTTTCATAAGATTATGAAATGTATTGTTTATGGTCTTATAAAAACTCATTGTCATATTATTTATGCTATCTTGTGGGAAACCTTTTCATTTTTGAGTTTAGTTTTATTCAGTAAACATTTATTTAAATGTATAATTCTGTGCTTGAGAGTGCCAAGAATACATAAAATAAGGATATAGTCTGTCTTCACAAAGAGCTCATAAGTTAAAGAAGTGGACAGATGGACATCATTGGTCACATTGTTAATTGAAGAGAACCATACATGGAAGGAAAGGTTTGCGCTTGTCCACAGGCTTAGATCTATGTAAATGCTAATTTCAAATCCCAGGACTAGAGAGGCTCAGAATAGTGAGTAAAATCTAAATACCTTTGTCATAATTAATACCATTAAAATTTATAAAAAGGAGTTTTTGCTGTTTGGCTGATGCAGTTTTTCTATTTATGGTGTGAAAAGCTATAGGAATAGTAATGTCCTATAAGGCTCCCTCGTGAAGGAGCTGAAGAGTCTAGCTAACAGAAGTAAAGAACCACGCATTGTTAAAACTAGGGCATTGTTATAGTCGAACAGCCATGTTTGTGTAGTTCCTTGTGGGTAGTGATGGTGTGATCTGTCAGCCTGCAAACCAGAAGTCAGTGATGCTGTAGCATCCTGCTTCACAAGGTTTAGAGCGAGTGGCATAGATCCCAACAAGAGTGCAGTGATGTCATCCTGGCCCAGTTAATAGTGGACAAATTATGGTAGTTCCTGATTGTGTATATTTTTGGCAGGTAACAATTATTACTAAGAGTTAACATCATGTTAATAATATTGCATACTCTGTTATTCATGTAAACACAGAAAAATCAAGAAGATGCATCTGGAAGAGAAAAAAGCCAGATACCAGATAGTTAGTGTTAGGGTCCGTAATCAAAGGAGCGAGATTGATACAAAGCAAAGGTCAAGCAAAGCTTTATTTCGAGCCAAGCATCGAGAATCAAACTGACGGGTCAGGGCCGTCTCTTGCAAAGAGGTGACCCCTCCCAGCCTCACAAACTAACTTTTATAGAGGTAGTTTAGCCGGGCTATACACAGGTGGCCAATGAGATTGCAATACACAGAGAAAACTGCACAGTCATGCTAAGTCTGCCACACACAGAAAAAAAAAAAAAACTGCTAGGTAACACATGGGTGGCCAATTGAGTTTCAGTTCACCCTAGTGGATATACGCGTGCCTCACTGATTGGATGCCTGCCCCGCCCTTGCATCTAGGCTTTGCAAGTAAGTTCCTCTGGGAGGGGCAGGGTCAATCTAAGTTTACTGCATAAACACAAAATGACTCCCTCTGGCCAACCAGGCCCTTACAGTTAGGTCAAACTACACTGTATTGTACTTTCTTGAGTGATAATGGGAAATTACATATTACACCAAGAAATTACAAATTTGATATGGGTGTTATTTCATTGCCTTTAGTTATGATGTTTGATTAAAACTTCTGGCATATTCTTCAGTAGAGCAGATGTCAGTATATTTGGGCAAGGGGCCTACCAACAGTTGGAACTACAAGACAGTGTTTCACAGAGAAGTGACTCAGACTAGAAAAGAGGCTCAATTTTGGTATCCTTATTTAGTAAATGTTTTACACTGAGTACATAAAGAAAGGAAGCCTCCTTAAAGTACAATTTGTAAATAACACACATATTATTAATACATAAATACCATTGTTTTGTTCACTTATTTCCACCCTTAGCATGTAGTTGACCTTTATAAAAGATAAAATTAGCATTTAAATTCTAATCCTATTATTATGTTTTAAACTTTTTTTTTTTTTTTTTTTTTTAAAGATTTTATTTATTTGTCAGAGAGAGAGGGAGAGAGAGCGAGCACAGGCAGACAGAATGGCAGGCAGAGGCAGAGGGAGAAGCAGGCTCCCTGCAGAGCAAGGAGCCCGATGTGGGACTCGATCCCAGGACGCTGGGATCATGACCTGAGCCGAAGGCAGCTGCTTAACCAACTGAGCCACCCAGGCGTCCCTGTTTTAAACTTTTTATTAAAGAATTTTCAAGTGTATACAAAAAAGAGATTCGTATAATAAAGCCCTGATAACAATCACCTAGATTGAACAGTTAGTTGCCAAGCGTTTGTCACATTTGTTTTAACTCTTTTCATTTTCCTTTTCTTTTTTTGCTGAACTATTTTGAAGCAAATCCTGTTCTTTCTTTCCTACATACTTCTTTGCTCATCTCTAAGAAAGTGGACGTTTTCTCACATAATCTTATAATCATACTTGGTAAAATTAGAGACATTCTTTTTATCATTTAAGGGCTCATCTGTAACAAATTTCCCTAGTTGTCTAAAAAAAAAAAAAAAGCCCAACCTTTTTGTAGTTGCATTTTTGAATTAAGAATCAAAGTCATACATGACATATAATTATGTCTCTGAAGACTTTAGTTTCCCCCATTCGTACTTGTCCTGTTGTTATCAAACAGACTTCCTATAGAATGTCCAGCGTTAGTTCTTTGAGGTTTCTTTCTTTCTTCTCTACCTGTGCTGTCTAGGACATTAGCCATTTTGTGCATGTGGCTGGTGAGCACTTGAAATGTGAGTTGTGTGAACTGAAATGTGCTGTAAGTGTAACATCCACATCAGACAGCATGAAATAAAGAATTTAAAATATCTCGTTAAGAACTGTTTATATTGGCTACATACTGAAATGGTAATGTTTTAGATATATTGGGCTAAATAAGTACATTATTAAAATTCTTTTTACTGTGGCTACTAGAAAATTTTAAATTATATATGCCACTCTTCTTATATTTCCCTTGGACAGCACTGGTTTGTATCCTCTCTACTCACAGGGGACTGGCTGCTTTAGTGTCTTCGGGGAGCAGATTCTTGGTGCCCTCCCTAGACCTGCTAAATGGGAATCTGTTGTTAACAAGATCCTCAGGGGTTTAACTGACACATTAAAGTTTGAGAATCACTGTTCTGTGCTGTATATCCTGTAAAGTATATCCTCTTAACTCTGGATTAGTGGTTTTTCCACTCTGGTTGGGTATTAGAAGCACTCAGGGAGCTTCTTAAAAATATTTTTTGTGGGGGCACCTGGGTGGCTCAGTGGGTTAAAGCCTCTGCCTTCGGCTCAGATCATGATCCCAGGGTCCTGGGATAGAGCCCCACATCGGGCTCTCTGCTAGGCGGGGAGCCTGCTTCCCTTCCTCTCTCTGCCTCTCTCTGCCTCTCTCTCTGCCTACTTGTGATCTCTCTCTCTCTCTCTCTGTCAGATAAATAAACAAAATCTTTAAAAAATATATATTTTTTTTGTGAAAAATAAGGATGCCTGACTGAGCTCACCTTGAGGGACATTAATTTAATTGGTCAAAGCTGGGGCTCAGGAAAGTGTAAAAGGCTGCTTTCATGTTCTGATGTGTAGTCAGGGTTGAGAACCAGTGTCCTAAGAGGCTGGTTAAATAGGAGTTTAACTTTTAGTATTTTGTAGGTGGTCCTGTCCACATCATAACCAAGTACGCTGGTTGTCCCTCTTCTAAAGACTCTAACATTGAACAGTGGATTCAGGTGGTGACAACACTGTTTTTCCTTTGTAAAAGTTTTTATCAGCCTTTCATCTAATAGCCTGAACCAAGAATGAGCACGAACATTACCTGGAGCTGTTGATTAAGTGGGATTTGTAAAATGGTGATTCCTAATTCTTTTCCCTCCATGCACATTGGCTAAAATCTGTACACAAGACCTTTTCCTCACTAGTTAGGACTATAGTATATTATAGGCTAGTATTGGTTGTTGTAGGATATTATATTAGTCCTCACAGGATACTGTTAATTTTCAGAAGAAGATGCTAATGCCCTCCTTGGTTACCAATGAGATGAAGATTTTGTTCTTTGTTTTGTTTTATTTTTGAGAGTATGCACTTGCTATATAATTACTTCTATAGTGTGAACTAACTCATACAGGATTCACAAATAAGGGGATGATGTCAGCAAAGCGAAGAAATCCCCTTGAGCCGTAGCTGATTTTTTTAGGGGTTAATGTTTCTCAGTAAGAAGCACCAACAGAATGCAGAATACACCAACACGGGCAAATACTGCAAAGCACCAACAGGTGGCATTCTCTTGCTGTATGTATTACTCTTTCGTCGTGCGTTTCTCTGGTGCAGGTCAACTTCACCTTGAGGAAGCTCTTTTTGTAGTATACCTCAGTTTTGTGCATTTTGTCTTTGCCTTCACGGTAAGCCTCGATGTCAGCAGCCTCAACCCTTCCCTCCAGTCTTTTCTGTCACATGGCTTTTACTTTGTTGTTGTTAAAGTTGTTGTAAAATTATTGTAATATTTCTTTACTTAATATGAATTTAACCAATATTCTAAATTTGATTTGGAATTTTATTAATATCGTGACTTTTTCTTAGTGTTCTAGTTAGAAAGTTGAATAGTTTTTGAATTGTTAGCTCCTAATTCTATTCTCCCTATAAGGCCAATTACTTGCAGTGTGATATTGCAGAACACTATCTTTTATTTTCATGATGATTATAGTTTAAGATTTTTTTGGTATGCCATGTTGCAAATGGCACAGGAGTATATCCTAAGAATTATAGATATAGATGTAGATATATAGATACATATATAAATGCTAAGTGGAAAACAAAGCAAAGGTTTGTTGCAGTGGTGGTAGGAATTTTGCTACTCACTCTCAGGACTGAATTCGTAACAGTGGGCTTCAAATGTGCTGCCTTACCAAATTAAAAATTGCTTTGTATCACTCATCTTTTGGATTGCTCAGGAATACTTCGAATCACAGATATTAAATCCTAAGTGCCAGGGGTCATATGCCTTATATATCCAGCTGCCAAAAGTATATCCTCATGGGCATCAGCATAGCCTCTGAGGTAAGTGAGAAAGAAGCAAAGTGAGGGAAAGAGGATACCAATCAAGTTTGGAGACACAGGCTAAAGGACTGAACAAATGAACAAAATAATAGACTTGAATTGACTAAGCACCACTATCAGAATAGAGATTATGGAATTCTAGATCTTTTGTAAAACTTGTAAGTAGCAGCAGACTTGAGCCTAATCTCTGTAAGGAAAAAGACCAAACTGTGGAAATCTTATTTCTCTCTCTCTCTCTGTTTTTTTTTTTTTTTTAATAATGAATGTTATATTCAGGTCTGAAAAAAACACAGAACCTCATTTTTAAATCCAGTTTCTCTGTATTTACAAGGAATCTTAGGAATTTGAGAACAGAACTGGAAGGAATCAGGAACACTAACATTTAAGGATTAAGTGGAAGAAGGTACCTCCACTGAGACCAAGAAGGAACAGCCAGAGACATAAGGAGTTTTATTATTATTTTGTAAGAGAAAAATAATTTATATTAGATTCACTTAGGAAGCATTAAAAAGTAGTATTGCCTGGACCCCACCATCATAGAATCTCATTTCATTGATCATTGGAATTTTTTAAATGCTTCCCCAGTTATTTGAATATATAGTCAGGGTAGAGAACTACTAGACTAGAAGTTTGTTGTGATGTTTAGCAAAACACAATGATATTTATTATGGTCTTAACAGAATTAAATTTCTTCCCTAGACATGAAAGCTACCTAAATGTTTTATTATTTTAAACAAGAAAGATGCATTGGTATTTAATTTCTAATAGCTTTTTTAATTAAAATTCAATGAGCCAACATATAGTACATCATTAATTTCAGATATAGAGATTAGATATTCACCACTAATATATAACACCGAGGGTTCATCGTGTGCCTTCCTTAATGTCCATCACCCAGTTACTCCATCCCCCCACCCATCTCCCCTCCAGCAACCTTGAGTTCCTTTCCGATAGTTAAGAGACTCTCATGGTTTTTCTCCCTCTCTGATTTCTTCCCGTTCAGTTTTCCCTCCCTTCCCCTATGGTTCTCTGCACTGTTTCTTATATTCCACATATGAGTGAAGCCATATGATAATTGTCTTTCTCTGATTGAATTTTTTTGCTCAGCATAATACCCTCCCATTCCATCCATAGACATCAATGTAAATGGTAAGATTCCATCCTTTTGATGGCTGAATAATATTCCATTGTGTGTTTTTGTATATGTGTACACACACACACACACACACCCCATATCTTTGTCTATTCATCTGTCGATGGACATCTGGGCTCTTTCCACTTTTGGCTATTGTGTACATGGCTGCTATAAACACTGGGGTATAGGTGCCCCTTCAGATCACTACATTTGTATCTTTGGGGTAAATACCCAGTAGTGTAATTGCTGGGTCATAGGGTAGCTCTACTTTTAACTTCTTGAGGAACCTCTATAGTGTTTTCCAGAGTGGCTGCATCAAACTCAACACCCAAAAACCAGGTAATCCAGTCTAGAAAAGGGCAGAAGACATAAACAGACATTTCTCCAAAGAAGACATACAGATGTCCAACAGACACATGAAAAAATGCTCAACATCACTTGGCATCAGGGAAATAAAAATCTAATAGTTTTTTTTTTAAAGATTGTATTTATTTATTTAACATAGAGAAAGAGAGTGAGCACAGGCAGGGGGAACAGCAGATGGAGGGAGAGGGAGAAGCAGGCTTCCCACTGAGCAAGGAATCCCAGGACCCTGGGATCATGACCTGAGCCAAAGGCAGATGCTTAACTGACTGAGCCACCCAGGTGCCCTTCTAAGAGTTTTAAAGTATAGTATATTCTGTATTTTCTGTCTCCCCCTGAGGATATTATTTTTCAAAGTTCCTTTTCTTTAAGATTCTGTATTGTCCTTTGAATTTAAAAAAAGAGTAGGCTATAGCTTATTTTGATAATGATAAAATTTGCTGACTTATAGTTCAATATTTGTTTATTCTGCTGACATTTATTGAGCCCTTCTATCCTAGGTACTTGGCTTGGTGCTAAGAATATAGAAATAAATATGGTCTAGTTCCTGTCCTCATAGTGCTTACAGAGGCCACAGTCATAGAAACAATAAGAACAATAAGATGTCAAAGTGCTATGATAGAGTTATGTATGGGATACAGTGGGAAACAAAGGATTTCATTGTAAAGGAGAATGAACTGGGAAGGGTTTAAGATGGTTATACTAGATGCTTATACTAATTCATTAAAGTGTTTTTGACATTTGATAGACTACTATGGGAAAAGATGGGCCTCCCAGGCAGAGAAGACAACAAAAGCAAATTGATTAAAGATTAAAGAGTCCAGCAAATATAGGGAGCGGCATGGTGGCTCCTTATTACTCAAACATAGAGGGTAAGCATGTATGTATGTGGGGCCAGATGAGAAGAGACTTTATATGCCATGCTAAGGAGCTCTGTGGAGTTACCAATATTATATCAGATCAGATTTCCATTTTAGAAAGATAAACCTTTGAAATAATATTTTCTAATGTATAAACACTTATTGAGTATCTACATTCTCATAGGAACTGTGCTAGATACTGAGAATTTAAGTGTGAATAAGGGGGCACCTGGGTGGCACAGTTGGTTGAGCATTTGACTCTTGGTTTCAGCTCAGGTCATAATCTCAGGGTTGTGGGATCAAGCCCCTGTGTGGGACTCCATGCTCAGTATGGAGTCTCTTGGGATTCCCTCTCCCTCTCTCTCTCTGCCTCCCACTCATGCAGCCCCCCATCTCTCTCTCTAAAAATAAATAAACCTTTTTTAAAACAAGTAAAACATAAATCTGAATAAGGTAATTTTGAGGATATCAAAGTTGACTGATAATCTAAATGGTGTGATATGTGTATAGAGATACATATGTATAGGTATAGTAATAAAGGTATGTGCACTTTATGTAAGTAGAACAGGAATAGTGGTCCAGAGAAGGCATCACTAAGATGTTGATGTTTGAATAGAGCTTTTCAGAAGCTCTTTAGATCACCAGGTGAGAGGAAAAAGAGGAAGGTTATTCTGGGTAAAGAGAAGAGCATATATGGAAATATGGGTACGAAACATATGAGGCAGATTAGTATGATAAAATATTAACTGAAGCGTTAGAAGCAAATAGGTTTTTTGGAAACAATGAAGTATCTTTTACTGGGACTATACATTTTACCTGGGATGGGTCTCTACTAAAAATTAAAATGCTGAAAGAGCAAAGAAAAAAAAAGACAAACCGAAAAACAGACTCTCAACTATAGAGAACAAGCTGATGGTCACCAAAGGGGAGGTGGGTGAGGGGATGGATGAAATAGATGATGGGGATAACAATCCTAATTCAGTTTTGGGAGGTTATATGTTTCTAGGAATTTATCCATTTATTCTAGGTTGCTCAATTTTTGGCATATAATTTTTCATAATATTCTCTTATAGTTGCTTGTGTTTCTGTGATTTGGTTGTTATTTCTCCTCTTCTTTCATTTCTGATTTTTTTATTTGAGCCTTCTCTTTCTTTTTCTTTTGATGTATGTGGCTAAAGGTTTATTATTTGTGTTGGTATTTTCAAAGAACCAGCTCTTGGTTTCATTAAATTCTATTGCTTTTTATTTCTGTTCTAATCTTTATTATTTACTTCTCCTGGTTTGGGGTTTTGTTTATTTTTCTTTTTTTAGCTTCTTTAGGTATAAGTTTAGGTTGTTCATTTAAGATTTATCTTGCTCCTCGAGGTAGTTCTGTATTGCTATAAACGTCCCTCTTACAACAGCTTTATCTGTATCTCAAAGATTTTGGAACATTGTATTTTTATTTGTCTCCATGTATTTTTTATTTTCTCTTTGATTTCTTAGTTGGCCTTTTCATTGTTTAGTAGCATGTTATTTAACTTCCATATATTTAAGTTTTTTACAGATTTTTTTTTTAATTTGTTGAGTCTTGTTTTTTGGGCTAAAATGTGATCTATTCTGGAGAATGTTCCACGTGCACTTGAAAAGAATGTGTATTCTGCTTTTTTAGGATGGAATGTTCTGAATATATGTGTTAGATCCATCTGGTCCAATGTGCCATTCAGAGCCACTGTTTTCTTGTTGATTTCCTTTTTGGATTATCTATCCGTCGATGTAAGTGGGGTGTTAAAGTTCCCTAGTATTACTATATTGCTATCAGTTACATCTTTTATGTTTGTTATTAGCTGCTTTATGTATTTGGGTGTTCCCATGCTGTGTGCATAAGTATTTACAATTGTCACATCTTTTTGCTGGATTTTTCCCTTTATGATTATGTAGTGTCTTTTTTTTTTTTTTTTTTTTTGTCTCTTGTTACAGTCTTTGTTTTAAAGTCCAATTAAAAAAAAATTTTTTTTTAATTTAACCTCTGTCCTCACCATGGGGCTTGAACTCACAACTCCCAAGAGCTGCATGCTCTACAGACTGAACCAGCATGAGTACTTGTCTGTTTTGTCCAATATAAGTATTGCTACCTCAGCTCTTTTCTTTGATCTTTCACTTGCATGATGTTTTTACATCCCTTTACTTTCAACCTGCATGTGTCTTTAGCTGTGAAGTAAGTCTCTTGTAGACAATATATTGATGGATCTTGCTTTTTAATCCATTCCGTCACCCTATTTCTTTTGGTTGGAGCATTTAGTCCAGTTACATTCAAAGTAATTATTGGTAGGTATGTATTTAAATGCCATTTTGTTAATTGTTTCATGGTTGTCTTTGTAGTTCTTCTCTGATCCTTTCTTCTCTTGCTCTCTTCTCATGGTTTGGTAGCTTTCTTTAGCGATACACTTGAATTCTTTTCTCTGTATTTTTTTTTACCTATTACCAGTTTTTGGTTTGTGATTAGCTTTAGGTTTATATATAAAATCTTTGCATATAATAATCTATATTAAGTTGATGGTCGCTTCGATTTGAACCCATTCTAAAAGCACTACATTTTTACTTCCAACCCCCATGTTTTTACATATGGTATCATACTTTACATCCTTCTATTTCATGAATCCCTTGACCGATTTTTGTATACATACTTAATTTTAGTGCTTTTGTGCTTCCTACTTTTCTTGCTCTTATTTATAGTATTTCCACTCTAACAATCTCCTTTAACATTACTTATCAGGCTGGCTACATGGTGATGAATTCCCTTAATTGTTGTTTGTGTGGGAAAATCTTCATCTTTTCTTCTATTCTGAATGATAGCCTTGCTGGATAGACTATTGTGAGCAGCACATGTTTCACTTTCAGCACTTTGAATATATCATGCTCCTCTCTTCTGGCCCATGAAGTTTCTGCTGAGAAATCAGCTGATAGCATTATGGGGTTTCCCTTGTATGTAACTATTTTCTTTTCTTTAGCTGCTTTTAAGATTTTCTCTGTATCACTACTTTTTGTCATTTAATTATTATGTGTCTTGGTGTGAACCTCCTTGAATTGATTTCATTGGGGGATCTCTGTGCCTCCTGGTTCTGGGTTTCTGTGTTCTTCCCAAGATTTGAGAAGTTTTGAGCTATTATTTCTTCAAATAAATTTTCTGCCCCCTTCTTTTCTCTTCTGGGATCCTTATAGTATAATGTTATTACACTTGATGGTGTCACTGAGTTCCCTTAATCTATTCTTAATTGTTTTCTTTTTCTTTTTTCTTTATCCTGTTCTGCTTGATTGCTTTCCATTACACTGTCCTCCAGGTCACTGATCCATCCTTCTACTTCCTCTAATTAATTCATTATTCTCTTAGTGAATTTTTAATTTCAGTTACTGAGTTCTTCATCTCTATGTGATTCTTTTTTGTATTTTCTGTCTCTTTGTTGAGGGTCTCACTGAGGTCCTCCACTCCTTTTTCAAGTTCAGTGATTATGTTTATGAACATTATTTTAAATTCTCTATCAGACATATTGATTGTCTCTGTTTTGTTAACTCTCTTGCTATGATTTAGTCCTCTTTCATTTGGGACATATTTCTCTATTTCCTCATTTTTGTCTAACTCTCTATGTCTGTTTCTCTGTGTTAGGAAAGTCATATGAGTCTCCTGTTCTTGAAAGTAGTTGCCTTATGAAGAAAGGTTCCTATAGTGCCCTTCAGGGCTATGTCCCCTCTTCACCAGAACCTGGAGCTTCAGAGGCATCAGCTATGTGTATTGCATGCCCCTTACCATTGTGACTGAGTGCTTTTCCCTTCTGTCATCTGTGATGGCACTTTTGCCTGTTTCAAGCAGCATTTGGTCCCTTTGTTGTTAGTGGGTCTTTGGACTTGAATTGGGTCTGACTAGGCATTTGCCAGAACTGTGGTCACATCAAACGACAGGTCGCTCTCTCTTTGTTATACCCTGAGAGACTTTCATTGGTGGGTGGGGCCTGCGGTCAGACTGGGTGTCTGCCCCCAGGCCGCTGCTGGGACTGCAGTAGAGCTAGTGCATGGGTGTATTTCCCTTTCATCAGGGCAACAGTCTTTTTGGAGTGGTGCGGGACACTGTCGGGCTGCTTGCACAGTGCTAGACTTGTGGTGCCTCTTTGGATGGACTGCTGCCTAGGGCAGGTTGGATGGTGTGGGTCTGCAGAACATTGTGGGGGTAGGGCACACTTTTAATAAGTGTAGTGGGTGAGTAGGTTTGCTATGGGAGGGGAGCTGGAGCCACTTTGTAGAGCTACCCAGTGGAGGTTGGAGGGGGCAGTCCACAGGAGAGAACAGGGGTGGGAGGCACTCCTAAAAAGCTACATAGAGAGTGCTTACAGTAGTTCTGCAGGTGTCTGCATATCCAGGCTGGGGGACAGGGTAAGGAAATGGTACCCATCAGCTCTTTTGTTCTTGGAGAAGTCTCCTAAAGATACCTGCTCCACAAGCACACATTCTGCTAGTAAATAAATTAGTAAATAATCTCCTTTCCATATATACCATGTGTTTTTCAAACTGATGTTTCCATGCTATATCTCAATATATATATCTCAACCACAATAACCAAGAAGTGGAAGGAAACTCATGGATGGATAAAGAAAATGTGATATATGAAGACCCTGTGTCTTTATCCACACAAGCACACTATAGAGAATTATTCCACCTTAAAAAAAGGAAATCTGCTGTTTGAAATAATATGGATGAAACTTGAGGAAATTATGCTAGGTGAAATAAGCCAAATGGAGAAAAACAAATAGTGCATGATCTCACTTATATCTGGAATCTAAAATAGTCAAATGCATAGAAGCAGAGATTAGAATGGACAACCATTTTGTACCCCTTTGGGCCTGGAGAGAGGGGGAAGTGAGATGATGTTCAGAAAGTAAAATGTTTCAGTTATGCAAGATGTATAAATAAATTATGGAGATCTATGTACAGCAACATGAGTATACTTAGTACTGTATTGTATACCTAAAGTGTTCTAAGAGGGTATATCTCAAGTGTTCCCATCATACACAAGACTCAACTGTGAGGTGATGGATATGTTAGTTAGCTTGAATGTGGTGATTATGTTGTTATGTCTACAAAATCAAGTTGTACATTTTAGATGTATACAGTTTTTAATTGCTAATTATACCTCAGTAAAGTAGTAGGGGGATTAAATTAGAATTTTTGTGGCCAAATTCTTGCATAATTCCTATTGAAGATCTGAAGAGAAATGATATCTCTAGCAATTTAAGGTAGCTACCACAGGAAAGTTCTTAAAATTAGCTGTGATAAATATGTTGCTGCTACTTTTGTAATAAATAATTTTCCTTTATTGTACCTTTCTGTAGAATTATTACCTTAATGAGAGATGTTCAGTTGCTAGTGAAAGACTTGTATCATAGACAGAAATGATAAGCAGAATCTATCTCGTATAGAATGATTTAATTTTTAGATTAGCTTATTGGTGTTAACATTGGTTAGAGTTCTAAGTAAAGTTAAATGCTAAAAATCACATAATTTTACCTTAAATTGCCACTGATTTCACACTAGGAGAAAATTTGAGTAATTTAAGATGAACCTATTTTTAAGCTTGGCCAATGAGAAAAATATCCTCGTTTTCCATATTAACCTCATTTACATTACCTTTGTGTAGGTCTTAAAGTTAACTAGGTGTGTTCTGCTTGTTCTCAGTGAGTAATAGGATTCTTTGATTGTAGGAAAGCACAGTCAACTCTTAAGCAAAAATGGAATTCCTTAGATTGATATCAACAACTCAAGGAATGGAAAGAAAGACTGGAAAAGTAGGCTTGGAGAGAGGTAGGATGAGCTACTTCAGAGCTAGCAAGTAGGAACTTGAGGTCTGTCTCTGTGCTGGTCATTTTGGTCAGAGCCCACTGCTAGAATGAATAAACTGCTTTGTATCTTCATTATCTAAGTAGATGGAATCAAGATTCAGAATTCAGGGGTAGGGTTTTCTACATCCCTTAAATCCGCTTGCCTGTTCCTTCGTATAGTAGAGCAGTGAGAGAAGCGGCCTTACACAAGGATTCTCTAGGAACCTTTCCCATTTGCTGTGGCAGCACAAAGCCAGTATTGTCTGTCTCCACACTTGTCACAGAAGGTGGAAAGCAGGTGCAGCCTGGATAGAAGCTGAGCTTGTCCAGTACACTGCAATCTCTGTCTCCTGTTTCAAAGCACAGGGCAGCTGCCCATAGGAAACAATGTCATTGGGATTTCTAAACACAGAATTCTAAAGACAGTACGATAAGTTGTCATTAGGCAAAAATTTTCCAGGGACAAGTACTGTGTAAAAACTTCCGTGAAACTTAGTTCTTTTCTTTCATTTATGCAGTGTAAAACTTTTCAATTTCCAGGAATAATATATTCTAAATTGGAAGTTGTTCAATTACTTATATTGACTGAATTTTCTGATGTCATTTCCTCAAAAATGCATAATTGTCTTTCTTGCATTCTGCTCTGTTTCCTGTAAACAGTGATGACATCGAAGTTGGGTTTCCCAGTGACACTCTCTGAGACCCTAGAGAGAGTGAATATGTGAAAGAGAAAAGTCTAGTAAGAGAAGCCAAAATAATTGTGGCTTATTTTAATAGATTCTCTGGCCAGTAACCCTATTTCTGCTTAACCTGATTTTCTGTCAGTCTTGAAGTTTTTCTGAACTCTATTATTTTCATAAAAACCCATGTTAAAGTACCTTAAAAGTCCTTTTTAAAATTTTCATTCTTTTTCCAGTGAAACGAAATTGTTTCAGGTAGCCTACAAGAATATCTTAATGTGATACCTTCTCACAGACTTCTTCTGCCTCTTTCACATTTTTAGTATTCCATTCTGAGATTAAACTTGGTATTTACTTCAACTAATGTTTGTTCGTGGCATAGATGGAGCAAAAGTATACACAGATACCTGTAAAAGCAGAAATATTCATAAGTAGCCTGTTAGAGACATATAAATACATAGAGACATATAAAAACCAAATTTTCCATTTGAGTCATAGTTTACAGCTAGAGGTATTGTCTAGGTTCTTTTTTTGTGTGCAGGATTGTCTTGCTGGCACACCACTGCTCTGCCACCCACAGCAGGACGATTGTTTCAGACACTTAGCGGCAGACACGTAGTACCTCCCTGCTTCTGAGATGATGGCTCAGACTTTGGTAAACCAAAGTCACAGACTCCTGTTATATAAGGGGTCTTGCCTACATGGTATTTTGAAGCTTTTTAGAGGTAGAATAGGGCCTTTGCAAACAGAATTATGCTTTTAAATTTATCTTTAACCACCAGTTCAAATGCTGAATTAGTCTTGTGACAGTTATTGATTGGTTTGTGAGGTTTAAATTTTGGCCCAAAGTTAGCTCTTTTGCAAATTTTTATTAATGAGTAATGGTTCTACAAAACCGAGAGTAAATTGTGAACTGTTAAAATGGCTTCATTCCGTAGTTGAAATATTTCTAGTGGGTTATAGTGTTCAGTTATCATTGATTTAACTATTTTCATAAAGGTTTATTGGTAGTTACTTCTATTAAAAAATTCCAGACACCTTATGGATTTTTTTTAGTGTTTTTCTGCATTTAGTTTTATTTTTTATTCATTTTAATTCTTTTTTGTTTACTAAGTTAACTTAATTGAGTGAATGTTGATGCTAGAAAATCATATACATGGAATCCTTTCTTATTTTAACTGGAATCTAATAATCTATAACTTTAAGATACCAAAATTTTTTAGGTAAGGTGCAAGATGCACCTTTAGTCCTTTAGTAATATCTGTGTGGAAAAGATCAGAAGTCTGAACTCCACATGTTAGTGGTTTGTTGTAGCCTGTAGAGAAAGAATGAAAACCACATGTGGTAGGAGACATTAATAGCCCCGATAGCTCTGTTGACAATCTGTTAACATACCATTTTTAAAAAATGAATTTTGGGGGCCAGATTAATACCATTAGGTTCCTCTGCCATTGCAGAACAGTGAAGACAAAAGCACTCACCATCTTAATATTCACAGGACTGTGCTAAAGAATAATGATTTAAGATCAAGACAAGAGTTAACTGCCCACCTCACCAACCAGTGGCCTTCCCCAGGAGCTCTGGATGTCAATGCTGTTGCCTTGGATACGTTGCTTTACCGAAAACACAATAAACAGTGGTATGAGTAAGTGTAATACTTTTTTTTCCAACTAATTACAAATTTAGTTGTACCCAAACACATGGTTATCCACTTTGGTTTCTCACTTATTCTTTCTGAATTCATTATTAACTTAGGGCAAAAGTAGAATTTAAGACTACTTTGGCTTGATAAAGTCAGATTAAGGCAGTGAATATGTTAACGTTTTGAAGCCAAGGCACCCTGGGGAAGTAAAATATCTAAGAAATTCTTATGCAGTATTGTACCAGCTACCTGCTTCTCCTTTAAGTCTTCAGCCAGTCCTTCAGTTAAGTCTATGAACTTGTATTTAATGAGCCATCTATTTTTGAATTTTAGCTTTGGTATTTGTATTTGCCTTAGGATTAATTTTATTGCTAGTTAGAAAACACAAAATTCCATCTCATGATAGATTGAAAAGATATTGTTCTTGGTGGGTCTGAGAGAGTTTTGTTTATTTTTGAGAAATCTAATTTTTGGAGGCTATAGAAAATATAATCACTCCACCTGTGGGTCATAAGATTCTTTTTGTATTTCTTTTTTTTTTTTTTATAATTTTATTTTTTATAAACATATATATATATATATATATTTTCCCCCAGGGGTACAGGTCTGTGAATCTCCACGTTTACAAACTTCACAGCACTCACCATAGCACATACCCTACCCAATGTCCATAACCCCCCCCAACCCCCCTCTGCCCAGCAACCCTCAGTTTGTTTTGTGAGATTAAGAGTCACTTATGGTTTGTCTCCCTCCCAATCCCAACTTGTTTCATTTACTCTTCTCCTACCACATTAACCCCCCATGTTGCATCTCCTCTCCCTCATATCAGGGAGATCATATGATAGTTGTCTTTCTCCGATTGACTTATTTCGCTAAGCATGACACCCTCTAGTTCCATCCATGTTGTCGCAAATGGCAAGATTTCATTTCTTTTGATGGCTGCATAGTATTCCATTGTATATATATACCACATCTTCTTTATCCATTCGTCTGTTGATGGACATCTAGGTTCTTTCCATAGTTTGGCTATTGTAGACATTGCTGCTATAAACATTCGGGTGCACGTGCCCCTTCGGATCACTACGTTTGTATCTTTAGGGTAAATACCCAGCAGTGCAATTGCTGGGTCATAGGGTAGTTCTATTTTCAACATTTTGAGGAACCTCCATGCTGTTTTCCAGAGTGGTTGCACCAGCTTGCATTCCCACCAACAGTGTAGGAGGGTTCCCCTCTCTCCGCATCCTCGCCAGCATCTGTCATTTCCGGACTTGTTAATTTTAGCCATTCTGACTGGTGTGAGGTGGTATCTCATTGTGGTTTTGATTTGTATTTCCCTGATGCCGAGTGATATGGAGCACTTTTTCATGTGTCTGTTGGCCATCTGGATGTCTTCTTTGCAGAAATGTCTGTTCATGTCTTCTGCCCATTTCTTGATGGGATTATTTGTTCTTTGGGTGTTGAGTTTGCTAAGTTCTTTATAGATTCTGGACACTAGCCCTTTATCTGATATGTCGTTTGCAAATATCTTCTCCCATTCTGTCAGTTGTCTTTTGGTTTTGTTAACTGTTTCCTTTGCTGTGCAAAAGCTTTTGATCTTGATAAAATCCCAATAGTTCATTTTTGCCCTTGCTTCCCTTGCCTTTGGCGATGTTCCTAGGAAGATGTTGCTGCGGCTGAGGTCGAAGAGGTTGCTGCCTGTGTTCTCCTCAAGGATGTTGATGGATTCCTTTCTCACATTGAGGTCCTTCATCCATTTTGAGTCTATTTTCGTGTGTGGTGTAAGGAAATGATCCAATTTCATTTTTCTGCATGTGGCTGTCCAATTTTCCCTCTTTTTGTATTTCTTTGTCCCACTATTTAGGACTGTTACATTAAGTCATAGTGTTGAAATGTTGAGAGAGCTGCATTCCTTTGGAATAGGCTATATTCTTTTGGAGTATCTTCATTTTGAAAGATAACATAAGAATTGTATTACCTTCTTTTGGCTTTTAGCCACTCTTCCCATCTTGATAACTTTTTCAATATCTTTATTTTCCTCTCTTTGGCTAGTTTTCTAATGATTTCCTTCTGTCCCTCTATCCCCTTCTGTTCTCTCCCTTTTCTCCCTCCTCCCCCTCTGTTTCTTCTCTTCCTCCTTTCTCCCCTCCCTTCCTCCTGCCCTCTTATTTTTTTTTTTTTAATTTCTTCTCCACTCTTCTTTTTAAGTCCTTATTTTTAAACCTCACTGGTAGAGACACACATTTCCATCTGTGCTTCTTAGAGTGCTTTTCACTAGGTAGTTAGTAACCAGACATTTCTACAGGGATTGTTTCAGTGTAGGCAATTTCTAACTGCTTTACTATGTGATTTTTTTCATCTATCAAAGGGAGTACTCAAAATAAGTTTGACCTTCTGTTGCTAAAAAATGCTTCTTTGGTTTGTTTGTTTCACTGATTGCTAGAGATAGGTAGGGAAAAGTGAGCAGACTGCTTATAGAATGAATCAGTAGAACTCTCTTCAACATCTATTAACCATGTTGCTAAGTATGATTCTAGGTGTTGACTGAGTCTTTCATGGATTGTACCAAGTTCCCTTATATACCCTTTGAAATTTATAAACAACTAGAATATATCTTCTTATGTTGGTCTATAATTTTATTTTTCTATGACATATACAAGTAATAAAAGAATATTAGTTTATTCACATTTCTGATTTCTGACTGAAAAACAGAATCTATTGCAGTAATTGGTCCACTTATCTCTCTATAACACATGAGATGCTCTTGCTTTTGTAACTGTAAAAATATTATAACATTAACTCCTGATATGTTAAAAGACTAATAGTATGCTTTTTATTGCAATAACCACATTGTCACTTTAGATAATAGGAAGTAAAATATTTTAGCCGAAAGACCTGTATGTAGACCTGCCTGTAAGACCTACATCTTGAGGAACCAGTGAGTCTGAGTGGAAGAGTTATTTCTAGTTTACCTTTGCATGTGGTAATAATGACTGGCTTTTATGAAGTATTATGGCAGCAGCAAAAGTAATTGCAGTATCACAAAAAAAAAGAAGTAAAATCGCTTGTTGGTCTGTCTAGCATGGATCCAGACTTTATGCTCCTTGACTCAATTGCTCCACTTGCTGAAGAGGGAATACTCTTCCCTTTTCAGCATCATCCTTTCATCTGGCGTTACTATTCATATTGGTGCTCTTTTAGATGGCCCTCCTACATTCCTGAACAGAAGGTATGCAGCTGGGCTGTAGTATGGAGATCACTGGACCCAGAGTTTAGGGTCAGGACTTGGAAGTAATCTCTGCTACCCTACTTGCTGTGTAACAATAGTAAGCAGCACCTCTTACCTTCTTCATGTGTAATTCTGGGGGTAATGCCTCTTCAAGTCAGTAATAAATTGCATGGCACCTACTACTTCTCGGGGAATCTTTATTTATGTTCTATATAATCTCTTTCGTTTGGTTCTTATATAACTTTGTATCTTCCATGTTTCAGAATATGCATTCACCCACTGTCCTCAACTCTACTTTGTTAGAGTTTATAAAAGTTACATAAAATTAAAGTGACCAGCAGATCCCCAATTCTGAAAATATAATCCCAACGTTTTTTTTAACTTTTTAAAATTTTTTATTAACATATAATGTATTATTTGCCCCAGGGGTACAGGTCTGTGAATCATTAGTCTTACACATTTCACAGCACTCACCATAGCACATATCCTCCCCAATGTCCATAACTCAGCCACCCTATCCAACTCCCCCCGGCAACAACCCTCAGTTTGTTTCATGAGATTAAAAGTGTCTTATGGTTTGTCTCCCTCCCAATCCCATCTTGTTTCATTTTTTTCCCTCTCTCCCTCCATACCCCCCACAACCCCATGCCCTGCCTCTCAAATTCCTCATATCAGAGAAATCATATGATAATTATTTTCCTTTGATTGACTTATTTTGCTTAGCATAATACCTAATCCAAACTTTTCAGTGTAAAAATGGAGACTGGATTTCCAGAGTAGAGTAGTGCTCAGTAAATCATGTTTGAAACAAATCATTGCTTTTCTCAGGATCTGGTTTTTGCTCCCCTCAAATCTGTACTATAAGCCAAAGCTCTTGAAGTAACCTCATCACTGATTCCTCTTAATTTGACCAGTATCTTCAGCAAGTTTAACAAACATTTATCAAGAACCTACAAATTATGGAACTGGTGGCTAAAACCTCTTAATAAGGAATATTAGTGCTCTTGATAATTTGGAGAAAGAAACTGGCCCTATAATTAGTCATTATGTGATATTATAATTTCCCGCTAAGAATATGGGATGTCTGCATTTCTCTAGGAGCTCTGTCGAGTTAGCTCCAAAAGGAATGATATTGTGTTGTTTGATTTAATGAATTTCTTGGTCTAGTTGCCATCTCTTTTTTTTTTTTTTAAGATTTTATTTATTTGACAGAGACAGCAGAGAGGGAACACAAGCAGGGGGAGTTGGAGAGGGAGAAGCAGGCTTCCCACTGAGCAGGGATCTGGATGCGATGTGGGGCTCGATCCCAGGACTCTGCTCAGTCACAGGACACTGGGATCATGACCTGAGCTGAAGGCAGATGCTTAACAACTGAGCCACCCAGGCTCCCTTCCTTGCTCTCTCTTAAAATGAGTGATGGGATAACCTGGCTGTGTTATTACCTACTCATAGAAGAATCCTTTTCACAATAGAATATCTCACACTTATTTTCATTTACTATACTCTTTATAAAACTTTAAAAAAAATCTCATTTCCAGTTTTTTCTTGATTATTTAGACCTGCCAAGGTCTAACTAATTATGCTCGGTTTTATATCTTTTCCTTTATCTCAAACATAGGAATATCATGTTAAAATTTTTTAAAGCATTACAGATTGACTATAAAAATTCAACAGTAGGGGCACCTAGGTGGCTCAGTGGGTTAAAGCCTCTGCCTTCGTTCAGGTCATGATCCCAGGGTCCTGGGATTGAGTCCTGCATTGGGCTCTCTGCTCAGCAGGGAGCCTGCTTCCCTCTCTGTCTCTGCCTGCCTCTCTACCTACTTGTGATCTCTGTCTGTCAAATAAATAAATAAAATCTTAAAAAAAAATATATATATATATACACACATCTATATGTATATATATATATAAAATAAAGGGCACCTGGGTGGCTCAGTGGGTTAAAGCCTCTGCCTTTGTCTCAGGTCTTGATCCCAGGGTCCTGGGATAGAGCCCCACATCAGGCTTTCTGCTCAGTGGGGAGCCTGCTTCCCTCTCTCTCTCTGCCTGCCTCTCTGCCTACTTGTGATCTCTGTCAAATAAATAAATAAAATCTTTAAAAATAAATAAATAAATAAATTTTAAAAATAAAATAAAAAAATAAAAAACCTCAACAATAAATAAGTGTATAAAACACACACATATAGCAATTGTTTACTTTCTTTTTCCAGTATGTTCTGCTTAGTGTTTTTTATATGCAAAGTCTAGGCCACATGATCTTGTTAGATACTGGTTATATACTGTTACTAGAGTATATGTTATATAATCTTGTTAGATTATTGCCTAGCCCACTCATTTCCATCCTAAAAGATCAGATTCATTGTTCATATTTTTATTTTCTACTTAATTTTTTTACTCTTCTAAATTTATCATTGCTTTTAATTTGGCTATCATTCACCAGATTATTGAGTATTATGAGCCTTTATATGCCCTTTGTGATCTATGTAGCCTAATTTTTTTGATGACTTATGAGTGGATATAATTACTTCAGATGTCTTATAAGTTCTCTTTCCCATGTACATTTTCCCAGTACTTTCAGAGTAGGACTCCCTGAAGCAATGAGGCTGCAAAAATCTTTTACAGCTTATGAGGTTTGCATTGACCTGACTCAAATATGGCCTTCCCTTTCAGGCTCTCATGCATCCTTCCATTAATTTTAGTAGATTAAGAGTATATAGATATTCTGATAAAGGAAATGCTTATTTTGTTCGTTAAGTACATTTCTATGAAAATCAAACTAAGAATAAAAAGAACAGCCCATCACTGGCTCCGTGCACATTCATGTGCCTCTACATCTACAGTGTGCAAATCTGTGTTTTTATTTTCTTCATGTGGATAACGTCTCCTGAGCCTAATACTCTTTTTTGCTCAGTGATTACCATGACTACCAGATAATGTAAATTATTATTGAACCTCACTACATCTATTGGGAAAATAGGTGATGTAGATTATCCACATCATGACTTCTGATCATTGATACAAAGTTTAAGATTGTAGAAAATTTATTAATAAGTGAATTCAAGCCTATTGCTCAAGTTGCTTTTAATTTGCCTCTATTTGGTATCTGGTTTCCTTGTATAATAGCTTGTATTTGAGTGATTTAAAATTTTAAATAGATATTAAAGAAAATGGGTTTTAGTACATCCCAGATGCTTATGATAGTTGACATGATTCCTTATCTTACTGTCTGGGGTTCTTACTTTGATGAAGAAAGATATTGCTATTTTAAAAAATCTGCTTCAGGGAACAGACTGTTGATTGATTTGTGACTCGTGGGTTACGTTTGAATCTTACAGTAGGATGTTAAGGAGTCTAGAATTCTAAAATAGGACTTAGTGGTGACCTCTTAAAGGCAGAACTCCCACAGACAGTTTACTCTAGGACAACATACTTGTCAGAAGGAGCTGCCAGTTGTATTGGCAATCAGGTAAGAATATGGAAAAAGAATTTGGAAATTCCTTGTCATTGTTGCAAACAGCTCGATTAGATTGCTCCCAGGTGGTGGCTCTGTAATGATCTTCATGCAAGGAAAATATTACATGTACTGTTATGAGTATCTTTTGAATAAGGGACTTTACTTTGGCTTAGACTTTCCATTATTACTTCAGAAATCATGGTCTACCAAGTTCTGTTTCTATATTCATTAGCATTTGGCTAGCATTCATTAGCTACACTTAAGTGAAGCCTATAAAATGCAAGCTTGTTCACTTAATGTAACAAATTGAAGAGTAGATAGTTTCCACAATCACTTTCCACTTGGAAATGTAATATCTAAAAGGAACTTCAGTAGGTAATGCAGAAAGTTCATTTTATGTTGCTTTTATCAGAGGAGGCTTTTCTAGGCTTTCCTCCCCGCAGCTAGTGACAGTCCTAGATTGCTGTAAACATGTGCCCACGAGCTCTCAGTCCTTATAATTTTCAAATTAATTTTACGTCTTTTTTGCTTCTGGGTATTTTGTTTGTAAATATTTCTAGAATTTTTAAAATTTAATATTAACTATCAAGTTTCCTATGATGAAAAAACCAGTGTCAGAAACTCATTTAAAGCCAAAAGTATAAAAACAAGCCTTCTACCTATTAGGCATAGAAAAATAATTAGGAAAGAAAATTCATAACTTTGTTGAATTCCTGCATTCCTGCTTTCTTCTGTAGCTAAAGAAATAAACTTTTAATGAAAGTCAAGTAAAATTTTCAGTGATATAATTCAATATTGTATAGTTTACATGGTTAGTCTCAGCCATAAGGCTGCTCTTTAAGAAGGTTTTTAATAAAACAGAAAACCAAATTTTTTTCTTTCTGTACTGAGAAGGAGATAGTCTAGATAGGGGACAGAATTAAGCCAGGCTGCCCGGTTAAAATCTGATCTCTTCTTTGTGCCCCAGTTTACTCTGTATAAAATGGGAATAGTTGTAATTCCAACCTCGCAGGGTAGTTGTGAGGATTAAATAAGTTAATATATATAAAATGTGTAGGAACAGTACCTAGCATTTGGTAAGCATTATATAAATACTGGGTATCTTTCTTTATTACATGTTGTATAGCTGATCTGTGTTTTATCTATTGTAATAATTATCAGTGGTTTCCTACAGTAGTATTTCCTGCTACTTAAAAATATAACTAAGAACTCTTATACTTGACATTTGAAAAGTCATCATGTTATAAAATGAGAACACTGCCTACATTGTAAAGTGGTAAAATTATTCCATCATCTCATCCTTCATTTCTTAGATGAAAAAAACAAATAGATACTGTTGTATATATCCCCTCATGCATAATATATATACTTTCAATAAATTTGTAAGCTTACTGTGTATGTATGAATAGAGAGTAGCTCTGGAATAGATCATTTAAATTATATATACTTTCCTGTAATATTATCATAGGATATATGACATTTCTAAGAAATTAGTTAGGATTTGGCTACCTTGGGTAATAGAGGTTAAACCTGAAAAGCATATTCTTTCTCCTGGATCCCATGTATTTGGAAATAATAATGAATTCCATTCTATTCTTGAAATGTCAATAATACCAAAGCTGCATGCATTTCTTGAGTTGTTTTTATCCTGACAAAACAAATATGAGGAAGGTGTAATAATAAGCCTTAATAACTTTCCATGTATAACTGAATTTTTCCTCTATTATAATTCATTTCTCATTAATTTGTTTAATGGAAATTGAGGTCACAGTAGCAAATACACAAGGAAAGGAGGTTATCTTGATAGTGTATTAACAGAAACAGCTATGTTATTATCCTACATTTTTAAACTTCTAAATTGCAGGAATTTGTGATAATTTGTACTTATTATTATGTAAAAGCCGTCTGTAAAAATATCAAAACATTGAAGAATGTTTAAGTGCCGAGGAGATACTAGGTCATTATTAAGTTATGTCATTTTGGTTTCTGCATTAAGAGTAATCTGTAGATTTTCTGCTTCTATGAAAATTGATAATAACCAGAAGGTTGCCAATTTCTCACGAGCTAAATAATCAAAATTGGTGCAAGGATTTAAATTAGTTTGACAAATTGTTTTTCTTTTCCTTTTTCAATAGATTAAACATGCAGGCCTCCAGAGAGTGTGGAGGGAAAAGTATAATGGAGATCATATTGTAGCAACAATAGAGACAGAGTTTAGGGGAAGAACTGGGGAGAAATAAACCAGAAATTCAATAAATTGAAGCAAATCATTAAAGAATATCTCTAGAAATTCTTTTTTGTGAGAAGAAATCCAAGTAGTATTTCACCCTTGTTTTACAGAAAAAGTTATCAAAGTCTTGACCAGTTATCAGCTGAAGTCAGCCTTTCTCAGACTTCACTGGATCCAGGTCAGTCACAAGAAGGAGATGGGAAACAAGACACATTAAATTTAATCAGTGAAGGTAAGAGAAACAAAATCTATTTGGAAATTACTATTCCCTGCATTGCGTATGCTTTGGTTGCGGAATGCTGAAGAGCAGCAGTGACATTTCTGTGAAGCGTGCTAGGAATGAAGCTTAGGAGGATTAAAAAGTTCTGCTTTGGTCTTTTTTAACCTATGCCCATTGGGCTTTCTGTGTCTCTCCCCAGTACTAACACGACTTTGATCAAGGTGCTCCCCCACTGCAGTTCAAAAGTCGGTTCTCCGCCTTTGTCCTGTTAAACTGCTTAGCAGCTTTGGATACAGCTGACCACTTCCTCATTCTTGAGTCACTTTTAGTAGCTCATTTTTTGGGTATTTTGAATACCTTGGGAACGAATATGAGAGTTGCAGCTTTTCCTGCTCCTGCTTTCGGCTGTGCTCTGTCCACCCCTCTTTTCCTTGTCCTGCATCTTCCTGAACAACATATTGGTTCAATAACAAAACATTTCAGGCCAGTTTCTGTGATCGCATTTCATTGTCTAAGACTCAACCTGTGCATTTTTAAACTCCAGTAGCTTAGCTGGTTCAGAGTTACTTTTTCTCCTGCCCCCAGCACAGGCTAGCACTTCGGGTTGGATAAGTGGTGCGAGTATGATACGGTGCTCAGGTCTTTTATCTCTGCCTCCCAGTTCTCTGCGTGCCAGTGCGTGTGAGGTGGGGGCTGGGAAAGAGTTCCCTACTGCAGGGGGACCTGCACTACTCTGGGTCTCCAGTTCCTCCTGCCTGCTCCACGGCAGTACATAGCACCACCACCCATGTCACTACATTCGCCTCCTACCCCTTACCACTCCATTCCACTTACTAGGATGTCCTGTCCGTGTTCCCTGCCACACATGCTGTCTACACTGATTCTTCATCATCTCCACTGTTACTACCTTCTCTCCAGCCACGTGGGGCAAGCTGCATGGATGGACTACTGCCACGGCTCTTTCTTGGGTCTTTTCCTCTCTCATTCTTGTCCCCTCATAGCCCATTCTCCATATAGTCATCAGTGATCTTAGAAAACATAAGTGAGAAAATATTATACCCAAACGTAAAACTCTCCAGGGGCTCTCAGTGACATTCAGAATACAATCCAGACTGCTTATCATGGCCTCCTGTATGATCATGTCCTTGCCAGCATCTGCCTCCCCTTATACCCCGCACCCCAGCAAACTGACCTCCTAGCTGTTCCTTCAGGGTGGTTCCTGCCTCAGCTGTCTTTGCACTTGTTTTTCTTAGTGCCCTGAAACTTCTTTCTTAAGGTCTTTGAATGGTAACATTTATCAGGTCTCTATTGAAATATCACTTTAAAGAAGTTTTCATTGACTGCCATCCCTTAAATAACCATCATCTCCATATCCATGTTCACCCACCCTAGGCACTCTGTCACACTGTCCTCTGTTACACTATGGTTTTTGTCCTCAGCTCCCTGCTAAAATGTATGCTTCATGAGGGAAGGAATCTTGTCCATATTTTCCACCAGTGTATTACCAGAGCCTGTCACATTATAGACAATTATTGATAGAGTTGATACAGTAAGTATATAATGAATGAATGTCATAGAATGTGAGGAACAAGGTAGAGATAGTATAGAGTAAAAATTCAATTAGCAAGAAGGCTCAGGGGGCGCCTGGGTAGCTCAGTGGGTTAAAGCTTTTGCCTTCGGCTCAGGTCATGATCCCAGGGTCCTGGGATTGAGCCCCGCATCGGGCTCTCTGCTCAGCAGGGAGCCTGCTTCCTCCTCTCTCTCTGCCTGCCTCTCTGCCTACTTGTGATCTCTGTCTGTCAAATAAATAAATTAAAACAAACAAACAAGAAGGCTCAGGCAATGGGAAATTATGTTAAGTTGAATTTTTTGCTTCTTTTAAGATAGTTGTTGAAATGTTCTCAGAGGGCTGTAAGTCTATTTTAATAGTTCAGTAAATAGTGTATACTGACTAAAAATGAATCTTTTTGATGATGTGGATAATAAACATAGCAAAATAGAGTATCCTAGTGGCACAAATGTAGGTGGAAGAGAGTAAACTGAATTCACTCTCATAATTTAGAATATGTATATTTTAAAAATTAATCCATTCTCTTAGTGGATTTTTTTATGATGACTCTCTGTGTAGAAGACACATTTATTTAGGATTTAAATCAGTTTATCATTAGAAGCATATTAATAGTAATAGGTTAAGATTGATAATGGGTAATTTTTATCCTATAAAAACATATATATATATATGAGGAGTGATGAATGGGTGAAGCATAGAGAACCTTTAGGGCAGTGAAACTATTCTGTATGATACTAAAATGGTAGATACTTGTCATTATAAATTTGTCCAAGCCATAGAACATACAGCACCAAGAGTGAACCCCAGTGTAAACTGTGAACCCTGGTTCATAATGATGTGTTTGCATAGGTTTATCAGTTATAACCAGTGTCCCACTCGGTGGGGGATGTTCATAAGAGGAGGCTCTGTATGGAGATACGGAAAATCTTGGCACATTCTGCTCAATTTTGCTGTGAACCTAAAATGCCTCTAAAAAATAAAGTGTATGAATACACAGGGACAGGGAGAGTGAAGTACTGACTTTAAGAATTCAAGGTTAATTAACAGATTAAGTATGACTTCCAGAATTTCCCTACCCAAATAAAATGATCAAAAAGAAATGTTTGTCAAAAAATGTATTAACTAAAATATAGCAATGAAAAAAGAGCTGTAATATATTTGGATAGTATAAAATTTTAAAGAAAATTTATTTTATTTTTTAAAGATTTATTTATTAATTTGGGAGGGTAGGGGCAGAAGCAGAGGGAGAAAGAGAATCTCAAGCAGGACACGCCCCCCCCAGTTAACCCCCCTCCTGTGGCCCTGAGTGCAGAGCCCAGGGCGGGGCTCAATCTCATGACCCTGAGATCGTGACCTGAGTCAAAATCAAGAGTCAGACGTTTAACTGACTGAGACACCCAGGTGTCCCACTAAAGAAAATTTCTTAAAACTTGAAGGACACACATTCTTTCTTTTTTTTTTTTTTTTATAGATTTTATTTATTTACTTGACAGACAGAGATCACAGGTAGGCAGAGAGACAGGCAGAGAGAGAGAGGGAAGCAGGCTCCCCGCTGAGCAGAGAGCCCAATGCGGGGCTCAATCCCAGGACCCTGAGATCATGACCTGAGCCAAAGGCAGAGGCTTAACCCACTGAGCCACCCAGGCACCCCTTGGACACACATTCTTTCTACCCATAGTATCCTTCCTGCCCTCCCATAAAAGCCATATAGTAAGGAAACTATACTTTGATACCCTGATACAAGAGTGTCCTCTAGTTAAAATTTTCACAAACCAGCCAAATCAGCTAACTCTCCTGTGTGTACAAAATTATTATTCTTTAAAAAAAATTGTCTAAGTTGAGAAAAACAATTCTGCTAATGAAACCCTCCCCCAGGAAAATAGTAATGAAGCAGGAAAAAAAAAAAAAGACTATAGTACAACCATATGATTTTATTAAGTATCCTCAAACAAGCATCTAAAGCTGTGATACCATTTTAAATTAGAAATCAAAAACTAAGAACATAAATGTTCAAGAGGGGTGCCTGGGTGGCTCAATTAGTTAAGCATCCAGTTCTTGATTTGAGCTCAGGTCATGGGCTCAGGGTCATGAGATGAAGGCTTGCACGCAGCTCCAAACTCAGTGGGGAGTCTGCTTGGGATATCCTCTTCCCCCACTCCCTCATCCCCCCACCCCTGACCTCCCAGCATGTGATCTCTCTCTCTCTCTCAAAAAAAAAAAAAAAAAATTTAAGAAACAGAAAGAAATGAATTGATAGTTCATTACTCCAGAAGAAATGGCGGAAAAGGCAAAATTGTATTAGAAGAAAATATTAAAGAACAGCTGTCTAAAGAATAGATTTGAAAGATATCTTAATATACAACATTGAAGAAAGGCAGGAAAACCAAGAGAATGAAAATGTGATGTGGAAAGAACTAAAATGAGTCAGGAAGTGTTTGAATTAGAAGTCAAGCAAAGAAGAGAAAATTTAGGGGCACGTGGGTCGCTCAGTCAGTTAAGCATCTGACTTGATTTTGGCTCAGGTCATGATCTCACGATGGTGAGATTGAGCCCCACATGGGTCGGGGGGGGGTCCACATTCAGCAGGGAGTCTGCTGGAGAGTCATCTCTCCTCTCCCTCTGCCCCTCCCCCTGCTCAGATGCACGCTCTTCCTCTCTAAATAAATCAATCTTATTTAAAAAAAGAAGATAGGATTTTTATATCAGTAGAGTCACCGAAGAAGGTAAAACAGTGGAGCAGAACTAATACTGAGTCTGTAATCTGAGAAAAATGTCTGGAAATAAAAGACTGAAATCTACAAATTGACAGGGCTGACAAAGTGCCTGAGAAAATTACCTATATTAATCAACTACCAAGTAGTATCTACTAAAATTATTAGATATTAATAATAAAACATATTCAGGGCTTCTAGGTAAAAAGATCAAATAGCTTATAAGGGGAAGAGACTGAGACTAGCATTACACTTCTCTAGTTGTATAAAGGTAACAGAACAAACTACAAACCATTCCAAATAACATGAAGTTAAAACAAAAAAAGACTTGTTATCATATAAGAAAAGAAATAGCAAGTAAGAAATATAAGCTGGAATTATGAATTTCTAAAAAATAAAAAAACTCAGCATAGCAGACTTTGTGAGATATAGTTAAAGCAGTAGTTGGAGGAAATTAATAATTTTTATATACTTTTTCATTAAAAATGAAAGAAAATAAATGAATTAAGTTTCTCAGCCCAAAATGCTAGAAAAAGAACAAGGTAAATAAAAAGCCAATGAAGAAAATAATAAAGGTGAAACCATAAATTGATATAAATAGTTCTAATTAATAAAACCATTGTTTTAATTAACAAATTTGGGACCTAGCCAATTTAATCATAGAGGAAGAACAAATAAATGAAAATGTTGGGGATAAGTATGACCTGATAAATACAGTGTGAAAAATTTAAAAAATTATAGGCCAGTATTACTTATCCATATTGATATAAAAGTTCTAAATAATATATTAGTGAAGAGAATATAGCAACACATAAAGAAATGATACATGACTGTGCAGATTTAATCCAGGAATGTGAGGTTGAGTCGATATTAGGAAATCTATTAATATAATACCATATTCATAGATCTAAGATAGAAAAAGTTATCCCCACAAAGGGCCAGAAAAGCCCTGGACAGAATTCAACACCTGTGTGACACAAACACTGAAGACAAAAGAACTGAATAATACTTCCTTTCCATGAGTATGTGTGAACATCTCTGTCTGGAAGCCAGCATCTTCCTTAATGGGGAGATACTAAGATACCGGTTGATTCTACTACTTACTTAACATTATACTAGAGGTAGAAGCTAATGGCATTTAAGGAAGAAATGTCTAGAGACATGAAAATTGGATTTTTGCAGACGATAGCATGAACCTGGAAAATGAGAAATAATAATACTATACAATAAAAGTCCTATAAAGTAGCAAAATATAAAATTATACAGAAATCAATAGCTTTCACATGTACAAGCAATAAGCAATGAGAGACTCTATTAGTTATAGGGAAGACTTTAAATAGCAACAGAGAAGATAAAATATTTAGACTATTTCTTGTTAAATTTATTCCTTTTGTGAGAAAAGCTAGAAAGCATTCTTAAGAGACCCAAAAGTAGAGTCAAGGAAATGGAAAGAGATCCTTTAAGTCTTCCTTAAGTTAATGTAGAGTTAACACACTCCTACGTATGCTTTTATTTTCAAATCCAGCAATCACACATCTCGGAATTCACTCCAAAGCAATACTTAAATAATACAGAAATACATATGCACAAGATTATCCTACTCATTCAGCATTCCCTCACATTCTGTGCTTTTCCCTGAATGCTTATCACGTTTTGAGGAACTTTTCTAGCTACCCTTTTTAAAACTGAACTTCCTATTTTGAGGTAATTATGGATTCACATGTGGTGAAGATCCGTGTACCCTTCCCTGGTTTGGCTCCATGGTGACATCTTACAAAACTGTAGTATAACCTCCCATCCAGGAAACTGACAATACAGTGCAGTGATTTCATTCAGATGTACACGTCGTCCTCAGTGTGTGTAGTTTGATCATACTCATAGGTGTGTGTCTACATTGCCACAGCCAAGATACAGAACACGGGCACCATCCCAAGGATCCCTTGTATTACTAATTGTACCTACCTCCTTCCCAGCCTTGCCCTATGTCTGCCCCTTCCCCAACCCATGGCTATGCTAATATGTCCTCCATGACTGTCATTTTGTCATTGAATGATGAAGAGTACCGTATAAATCAGACAATATATAGCCCATTGGGATTAGCTTTTTTTTACTCAGCATAGCTCCCCTGAGATCTTTCCAAGTTGTTAAACGTATCAGTGACTTATTCCTTTATTTGTAAAAAAAATTCCATAATATGTATTATCACATTTTTGAAACAAAAACAAAAACAAAAACACTTATTGAAGGATATCTGAGTTTCTGTTTAGGGGCTGTGAAACTCTACTCTCATCTGAATGTCTGTGTTCCCCAAATTCATAATCTCTGGTATGATGATAGAAGAATGTGGGAGGGGAGTAGGTCACAAGGGTGGAACCATCATGAATTCCATTAGCTTTCTTAAGAGGCCCAGAGAGCTCCCTGGCCTCTTTAGTCACCTTTGGACACAGCAAGAACCTGCTATGAGCCAGGAAAAACAGGCCGTAACTACACATAGGACCCACAGGTAACTGCCTCCGAGATTTCCCAGCATCCAGAATGCTGAGAAACGAGAAACAGTAAATACCTTTCTGTGGTTTTTAACCACTCAGCTGATGGTATTTCTGTGATAGCAGCCTGAACGGCCTATGCTGCAGTGAACATTGGTTTGCAAATTTTTCTGTGAACCTGACTCCATTTTTCTAGAATGAATACTGACTCTTGATTTGAGCTCAAGGTATAATCTCAGGTCCTGAGATTGAGCCCCACATCAGGCTCTGCATTCAGCCTGCCAGAGATTCTCTCTCCTCCTCGCCCTCTGCCCCTCCTCCAACTTATGCATGCACGCTCTCTAAATAAATAAATACATTCATAAATAAAATCTTATAAAGATCATCTCAGAAGTTAAAGTGGTACCATAATTGTTGGTAGAAAAGGGTGAGAAGTTGGCATTTTTTTTCAAGGATTGGTTAAGCCCTTCATATGTGATAGTTGTTGTGCTAGTAACTACTAGCTACCCATAGTTCAGCAAATCTAGGATGCCTTGGGTTTTAAAATACACCAGTATTTAATTTAGCCTCAAAAAAGAGAAGAAAAAGCCAACAATTAAATCATAACACATTGTCTACATATCTCAGCATTTTTTATATTTATTTTGAGAGATCCTTGGGGCACCGGGGTGGCTCCGCCCATTGGGACCTAACTCTTGATTTCACCTCAGGTCGTTGTCTCAGGGTCATGGGTTCGAGGCCCTTATTGGGTTCTGTGTTCAGCACAGTCTGCTTGGAATGCTCTCTCTTGCTGTCCCTCTGACCCTCCCCCTGCTTGCACACATACTCTCTCTAAAAGAAGAAGACCTTTAGACTTTTAAAAAACTTTTATTGTAATTCACATAAAACTGACCATTGTAAAGTATACACTTCAGTGGTGTTTAGTGTACTCAGTGTTGTACAACCATCACCACTAATTCCAGAACTTTGTCATTACCCAGTAAAGAAGCCCTACATCTGTTAGTAGTTGGTCCCGATTCCTCCGTGCCCCCATCTCTGGGTAACTACTAATCTACTTTTTGTCTCTTTGGGTTTGTCTATTCTGGACATTTCATATAATAAAATCATACAGTATGTAGCTGTTTTGGTCTAGGTTTTTTGTTCGTGTTTTTCTTAAGTAGGTTCCATGCCCGTAATGGAGGCCAGTGCAGGACTTGAATTCATAACCTTGAGATCAAGACCTGAGCTGAGACCAAGAATCAGAAGCTTGGGGCACCAGGTAGCTCAGTTTGGGGTCTGCCTTTAGTTTGGGTTGTAATCTTGGGGTCCTGGGATTGAGCACATTGTTGGGCTTCCTACAGTGGGGAGCTTGCTTCTCCCTTTCTTCCCACCTGTGGTCCCTGTGTCTCTCCTTCTCTTTCTCTCTCTCAAATGAGTAATTAAACTCTTAAAAAAAAAAAAAGTCAGAAGCTTAACTGACCGAGACACCTGGGCACTCTCTGTCTAGGTTCTCTGACTTAGCATTGTGTTTTCACAGTTTGTCTACGTTGCAGCAAGTATCAGTGCTTCATTCCCTTTTATGCACAAATAATATTCCATTGTATGGATATACCACAGTTTATCCATTCATCATTTGGACATTTGGATAGTTTGCACTTTGGGCCATTATTAATAATGCTGTGAACATTCATGTACAGGTTTTTGTGTGAATATATATTTTTATTTCTCTTGGGTATATAACTAGGAATGGAATTGGCTGGAACATGTTTTAATCATTTGAGGAGCTGCCATACTTTTTCAAAGTGATTGTAGCATTTCATAGTCCGACCAGCAATGTATAGGGGTTTCATTTTCTCCACACCTTGACCAATGTTTGTTATTGATGGTCTTTTAAATTATACCATCTAGTGTGTGCGAAGTAGAATTTTGTGGTTTTGATTTGCATTGTCCTAATGCATATAATGTTGAACATCTTTTCATGTGCTTATTGGCCATTTGTATATCATCTTCAGATAAATGTCTGTTCAACTCCTCTATTTAAAAATTGCATTGTCTTTTGATTTTTGAGTTGCGATAGTGTATTTTGGATAGTAGACCTTATCAGATGTATGGTTTGCAGATATATTTTTCCATTCTGAGGAATGTCTTTCTACTTGCTTGCTAGTGTTGACTCACAGATTTTTAATTTTGACAAAGTCCTATTTAACTAGTTTTCCTTTCGGTTGCTTGTCCTTTTGGTGTCCCATCTAAGAAATCATTGTCTAATTCAAGGTCATGCAGATTTACTTCTATGTTTCTTTTTCAGGGTTTTATAGTTTTAGATCTTACATTTAGGTCTTTGATCTATTTTAAGTTTTTGTATATGGTGTGAGCTAATTGTCCAACTTGATTCTTTTGCAGGTAGATATTCAGTTGCCCCTGGACCATTTGTTGAAAAAATTATCCTTTCCCCAATTAAATGGTCTTAGAATTCTTGCTGAAATGCATTACCCATACATGTATGGGTTTATTTCTAGATTGTCAGTTCTGATTTGTGGGTCTGTCGGCCTCTACCAGTGCTATATTACCCATTGTATAGTAGCACACTGTCTTGCTTTATAGTTAAGTTTGGAAACCAGGACAACTTTGTTCCTTTTCAAGATTGTTCTGGCTATTCAGGCTCCACTGAATTTCCATATGGATTTTAGAATCAACTTGTCATTTCTGAAAAAAAGGCAGTTAGAATTTTGATGGGGATGTCACTGAATCTGTAGATTAATTTGGGAAATACTGCCATCTTAATATGGTCTTCTAACCCATGGAAAAATGGAATGTTTTCCCACTTATTTCAACCTTGAATTTTTTCCAACAATAGTTTGTAGTTGTCAATGTACAACCCTTGCACTTCTTTATTTGAATTTATTTCTAGGTATTTTATTCTTTTAGATTCTATTGTTAATGGGATTATTTTCTTCATTTCATTGCTTCTTTCATTTTTAGACTTTAAGCGTGGATTTAAAAAATTCATGTCACTCCTCTGTACCTATAAGGAAAAGAAAAGTGAATTCAGTTGCAAAGAACTCCATATTCACAGTCAATCTCTTCTGAATATGAAGACAGACATTGGCTGTGTCTGTTCACAGTATCATTCTCTGTGCCAACAGTGAACCATTTCCTAACATAATCCAGGTATCCTGGAAATCAATACCTAGAAGTAGAGATCCTTCTGATTCTCTTTTACAGCTCTACAGTACTTCATTGTGTAACCATGTTAGACATTTAGATTTTCATCTTTTGCATTACTGTATGATAATCTTTATATTAAAAAATGTTCTCTAAGTATATATTCCCAAAGAATTGCAAACAAGACTCAAACAGATACTGGTGTGCCAATGTGTGCAGCAGCATTGTTTACAGTACTCAAAAGGTAGACACAACCCAAGTGTCCATACAGATAAATAGATAAACAAAAAGTAGTATAAACATACAGTGGAATACTGCTCAGCCATGAAAAAGGAATAAAGTTCTGATACATACTACAAAATGGATGGGCCTGAGAAAACATGCTAAGGGAAATAAAGCCAGACACAAAAGGGCAAATATTGTATGATTCCACTTGTAAGAATGATATATGATAGGCATATTCATTGACAGTAGATTGGAGTTTCCAGAGACTGGGAGTGAGGGGACAATGGATACTTATTGCTTAAATGGGTAGAAAATTTGTTTGGGGTAATGAAAATTTTTGGAAATAGTGGTGATGGTTGCACAATACTGTGGGTATAATTAATGCTACTGAATTGTACATTTAAAATATGAAATTTGGAAAGACCATCTAAAGCAATTGAGTTCTAGGAGCATTTAATAAGAATTCCAGAAAGTTGATTCTGGCCTGAAATGGGTCAGTAAGCTTAAACATTAAAAGGGCCCTTGAAACATCTAAATGTTTTGACCCTAAAGGAACACAATAAACATTTTAAATTGGAATTTAACAATTACTCTTCTGTATCTTTTTCTAATGTTGTTATATTTTCCTGTATTGTGCTTGTCAGCAAAACTATGAAGTTAACATAGCTAGTCATTTTTGGTATTTTACAAAGGAAAGGCTCACAGAAGATGCCTTTCTTAAGGTCATACAGTTAAAAGACATAGGAGCTCTCTTGGGTCCCAACACTGTTCTTACGAAATCATGATTTGTTAATTATATAATTATTTAATGAGCATCTCCTATGTGCTCAGCACTGGGAATATAATAAAGAACACAAGAAATTCCAGGTCCTTTCTCAGTGTATGGTTTAGAAGAATGGAGAGCCCCACAATTATCATACAGTATAACTAGGTAGGTTAGAGTTCAAAGGACTGTAGGAACACTTCAGAGGGGCCATTTAAACTATAGATAGCGTTCAGAAACACCTGCCGTCTGGTTCAGTTTAGACTTCTATAACTGTGTAAGCAAAACTTAAGCTTTTTATCTACTTTGGAAACCTGCTAATTTTCAAAGACCTCAGCCCTTCAGAGCCTCAAACCAGCCACTTCTAGCTGGTATTTGCAAACTTAACCAGCTTTGGAAAGAACCTGTGTTCCCCAGCTTTGAAAACAGATCTGCCAGTCTTCCTCACGGGCCTACTGGAGTCCAGGACGTGACAAAGTTCCTGAGGCAAGGTAGAAGCTGAATAAATGTTCAGTACGTGGGCTGAAGCTCTCCCAATCCAGCCCTCCTCCTGAACGGAAGCAGTTTTGCTTCTTTCTGCTGCATTACTTAACCTACACAGGGATTTCCTGGTATTTCTGTGGCCTGGGCATTGGTACTGTTAGTTTATTATGCTTTACCAAGTGAACATGAACATACTCTGGAAAAAAAGGTAAAGTTTTTATTTTTGTCCTAAAACATGGTATCTCAAACTTCTATAACTAGAAATGTTATGAGGAGCACACATAATCCTCTGGTAATGTTTTTTGAAGGATGGCATTGAAGTTATGGAAATATAGAACTGGCTATGTTTGGAGTACTTTATAAAGTTATGCAAGTTTTAGTTTTATAGGATCTTTTGGTAACATTCTTCAAGGGCAATTAAGTATTTGTTATTTAATCTTAACTTTCAGGTAAAGAAGATACCCCCTCATTACTCGGTCTCTGTGGATCTCTAACATCAGTGGCAAGTTACAAATCTCTAACAAGCCTCAAATCTAATGACTACCTTGCAAGTCCCACAACAGAGATGACGAGTCCAGGCCTAACTCCATCCTGAAAAATTTTATGTCAGAGCCAGAAGTTTTTATGTTGCAAATGTTCTATTTACATAAGTTTGACTGCTGGGAAAACCTTTGGAATTTTATATTGTTCTGGCACATGTCTGGAATCCTATTGCTTCTATTAGAGAATTCAGTCCACTCCATGTGCCCTTCTGAGAGAAAATGATCCTGCCATTTTAAGATTCTTATATTTGTCACTGAGGAAGTTTAAAAATGAATAAGCTTAAAAAACTTTTAAATATCCTCTAAATTAATAATCCATTGCAAATTGTGACGTAAATTTATTATTCAGCTGATTTTCATGTATTTAAATGTACCTTAATTGCCGGAGACTGAGTTCAAGGTTTTATTCCAGAGACAAAGCTAAGTATTTTCTTTTACTTTTATTCAGTGGTTATATTTTCTAAAAAATGACTTAATTTCATTTTTCATTCATTTCTTCCTAGGTTCTGATGTTTAAATGCCTTGTTTTTTGTATGAGGAGGAGGTTCTCAGCTGGTTTCATAGTGGCTTACTCACTTTTTCTTTAATAGTTATCATTTGGTACAACATTCCATTAACATTTTATAAAATTTGTAGGAATGTATCTTTAGGCCATTACTAAATTTGTCAGGGTCATAGGGAAAGTGTTTTACACCATTTTGGTAAAATGAATAAACTGTTTTCCCAAGATTTTCCTAAAAGGTTATTTAAAAATATCAAATATTCCTCAGTAGTTGGAAACATTTAAAAATGTAGAACAGATGTTGAAAAGTATTAGGAAAGACTTCGAGTCCCTGTAAGGATTTGAGAACCTTCAAGTAAGGATTACTAGAGTCTTATCATACTCCTCAATATGTCTGACATACAGTGCTGTTTTGTTCTCCCTTGTGCGCAACAATGAATCACGCCATGTTAATGTTAAAAACCGATGTTAATGTTCGAAATCCCTACACTTCTACAGGAAAAAAAAATTAGTTTCCTTTTTAAAAAAATTATGTGCTATAAAATCTTTTTGCAGTTTTGGAAATTTATAGATTTCATCCATCAAAATCCCACCATATTGAAAGAGAAAATGCCTGAAGTATATTTTCTATCATAAGTACTATGAGGAAAACATGACCAGTTGTGCCAAAGAAGTTTTATACATTGTTTACATGAAGAGGACACAATACTAAATGGGGACTTCATATGCTATTTTTGTTTGTTAATAAAACATTACATTTAAACTCAGTAGCTTGACATGTAGGAACAGTACAACAATTTATCAGAGGAGGCAAGAGTGCTGAACATACTACATCATTCTTTGTATTAGAAATGCAGGAGTGTGGTGGTTCTCTGCAAGATTTAGGAGCTTTATTCTCATAATTTGGAATTTAAGATAATAAATAATAAGAATGCCAGTCTTATAGGGAAGTTCAAATGAAGTCATTTCAGGGACAAAGGAGGCCTGGAAGCCATTAAAATAAGTTATCCTAGAAGTACCAGAACATACTCAAGAGTTTTTACTCCTTTAGGTTAAGGCTTTAGTACTTGTAAAAATGCAAATATTCTTGAAAAATGGTACCTTTAACAATTTAGTGGTACCTCCTCTTAATTCTATACACCTTATTATGAGTGAGGTACCCGAAGCAATTATTGAGCATGGGAATGGAAGGAAGATAAAAAATGAGGACAGTGAAAACCCTGGGAGCAGGAAGAAGGAAAATGGCTAAGGAGAGGAACTTGAAAATTCTTAGGTTGGCCTTAAGCTCTATTGCTGCCTTCCTAAAAAACGATCAGAATGTTCCAAATGCTTTATCCACGGTCCACTCTCAACTGATATTTATTGTTCCTCAGTAATTTAAAAAAATCATTGTTAAATTTTTTCCATACATTTTTATAATAGAGGAAGGAAATTCAAGATTCCATAATTGATCACATTTTCCAGATTTGTCTAATGCATACAGTAACTTGTGCATCTTAACATGCTGCTATATGCAGATTTAAACATGACATCTGAGGATCATGACTTTTCCTCCTTTCTTGGAGCTCCTGGTATAAAATTCATCTGCTAATGTGAATTCAGGTTTCTATACAGTTCATTTCACACTAGTTATACATGTAGTTAATGTTTGCATGAGGAAACAATGTATGTCTCAATCTTTAATTTTAGGTGGTGGTGTTTACTGTTTACACACCCTACCCAAAACAGAATGCTGAATTATATGCTAATAATTCCATGTGTATTTTGTTGCCTTGATGTACTATACTTGTTGCATGTATATTAAAAGTTTTGTACCATGCATTAGTGGTTATATTTTTTCCTTCAAGACAAGTTATTGGATTCAAGTTGTACACTGAACTTTGTTTTAGCAACTATGGTAAGTGTATATTACTCAGCACTAAAATACTAATATGACAAAAAGTTTTAGAGAAATCTTTATTTCAACTCAAATTAAATACCTTTTATTTAAAAAAATAACATGATCTGCTTTATAATACATAGTATCTGTTGAAATGGTACAATACAGGTAGTGATTTTGGTAGTGCTAATAACATAATTATGTAAGAGCCATGTTTGTTTTCTCACCATAAAATGGAAACATCATCATCTTCCCAGCACCTATGATGGCATCAAGGTGATGTCAGCATTGAATGAAATGATATAAACTAAGTTTTTATTTAAGTCATCTTTATTAGATTTACACACAAGTTTTCAAGTGATTGATTAAAAGTGTGTCTCAAATTTAGAACTTAGGGAAATTCTTTGTCAAAGTTCCTACTGTTAGGTAAGATCTCCAGTTTTGATCAGCAAATACGATGGATTACTTCTGAAATGTCACACAACTGCTTTGAACATCAGAGCTCTTAAATATTTTTTAATTGGTTCCCCTTGTTCTTCTGGAAGTGAAGCAGCTTCTATTTAGTTTTAGAATTAGTCCTTTTTAACTGATAGGAAGGGGCCGATAAAAATCACATCAATGTCCTTATGGTCCCTTTTCAAAGTCTATTCTGGTCCAAACCAATCCTTATTATGTAAGTCCCCATTTCCTATAGCACTGTTTATTTCTCTAAAACCCAAATGAAGCCAAAATTTCACTACATAAAACTCAGCCTTACTACAGGTGACACATTCTGGTGTGTGCTGTGCTCAACTATGCTACCTTCTTTTCTTTTCAGTTAAAATAACTGCTGGTCTTGGGGGGGTAAAAAAAAAACAAACAAACCAAGAACAACCACTCGATAATTATTAGACCTGTACCAAAAATACTTGCTTGGTTTCCAGTTGCCTTCCTGTTTTTCCTTCCCGGGACTGAATTCCATTGCCTGATTGAGACTCCCACCTCCAGGTACGTTTGTCTTAATTTTTTTTTTTTTTAAAGATTTTATTTATTTATTTGACAGAGAGAGATCACAAGTAGACAGAGAGGCAGGCAGAGAGAGAGAGAGAGGGAAGCAGGCCCCCTGCTGAGCAGAGAGCCCGATGCGGGACTCGATCCCAGGACCCTGAGATCATGACCTGAGCCGAAGGCAGCGGCCTAACCCACTGAGCCACCCAGGTGCCCCCCGTTTGTCTTAATCTTAAAAGCATTTCCTGACACTCCCTCTCTGCCCCCAAGCTCAGTGGAGAAATGCTCTGCGTCCTCATCATCCCCATCACTCCCTTTGCAGCCCTCTGTCAATCAGTAGCTCTGCTTCTATTTATAGCCTGTATCTGAAGCACTTCTACTCTCATGTGCTTCTTAAACTGCCAACCACGTAAAAAATCTGAGGAAATGTTAAATGATAGGTTAAAATTTATTTAAAAAGTTCATTTTGGAAAAAAATTAAAACCTGAAACACGGAACTTTCCCATATCCCTGGAATTCATGCTCCAGAAGGAGGGAAGAATTTAAAGGAGTCATGTAGTTAAATAAGTATACCGAATAGTTTCCTAGAAATGAAAATTTAACTTCATATCTATTATTTCAAAAGTCAAATGTGTGTTGTATGGAAGGTGGCAAACATGTAATACTTGAACTTCTTTTTAAAAAATGTACACACACCTAAGAAAGTAAATGTATTTGTTGGAAAACTTCGCATAGATTGAAACTATTTGCTTTCAGAAACATTACCAAGAATATAATCTCTTGTCAAGTGCTTTTTAGTGGCTATTTTTTGTTAAAATTAAAATTAAATTCAATTAAAATTATATAAGTATAAAGTATAAATATATAAGTATAAAGAAAGCTTCAATTCACCCTTTTTATCCAGATACATGGCTGTAATATGTACTAGAAAAGCTACTAGGGAATTAAATTTATTTTAGGTATAAATGGGAAGAATTTTCCATAAGTATAGTCTGTTTTGGGGGAGGGAGGGCAGTGGGAATTTCTCTACTGGTATTTTTATTAAGCTGAAATACATGACTGCTTCTTAATAATTATAAATTTTTCTACCAGTTACCAAAAAGAAACATAACAGGACAAAAGTAAACTTAAATTTAATACCGTTAAGCAGCAGTGTTCAAGATAAACTTTCTTATATAAAGTACATCATTAACATAATTTTATTTGAAAATATTCAGCTTGAAGCACAGTGATAATTTTAAGAAAGCATAAAATATTTTAATGAAAATGTAAGTTAAAGTCAAACATTTATGATTTTATAGATATGAATGTTGCAAAACTTAAGGTAAATGAACACAGGATAAAGTAAACAAGATTACAAACCCTATATATTTTATTTCTGATGAAACATATGAACTCTTTTCTACTAAAATATAAAATACATAATTCCTCTACCAACACTAGAGATCTGTCACCTACCTATACTATTCTATTTTAGGGGAAAAAAAAATACTTCACATTTCAAAGCATATACATAGACTGCAATAAAGTGCTTTTTCTTATGGGATATAGATCCTGAGAAAATTTTTTTAAAAATTATTTTTGTGCTGCCGTTGTAGCTTTGTTTCATTCCTATAGCCACAAGCTACATTATTGAGGCATTAGCCTGTATTGACTAAAAGCTATTTCTTCAGGGAAACGGCTGCCTATTTAGTCTCTTGATGTAGCATACTAACATGAGATGTATAAAATCAAGGGACATTTTGGAAGTATTTTGTGGCTTATATTGTATTCATCTCAGTGTTGTTAGAAGAAGACAATACAAGTGACCTCAAGAGCTCCACAAACAGTGATACCTGAATTCCAAGATGGCTGAAACCCGAGGCCCTTCCCTGGCTGAAACATTATTTTTACCATGCTAAATATAATGTGGTTTTTTCCCACTGTACACCCAAGATTCACTGTGCCAAACATTTAAGACAATCAGTAAAGACTCCTTCTCTCTTGCAGAAACAGTAGATAATAGAGTTTTTAGTCACCAAAAATATTTTTATCACATAAACAGTTACATTCTGGTTCATAAAGATAAAATAGCCATTACCTTTGGGTGAAGAAATCCTAATATGGGTGAAGCCTTAAAACGGCAATGGGAGGTATAAAACAAAAACAAAACTTGAATTAAAGTATCTAATAGGTAATTAGGTAAACGTGATTAACGTTATTTAAAGACTGCCATCTATTATGTACTTTGTTGGAATACTTAAGTATCTGTGTGCATGATTTAAGAGTGTATGAAGGAAGGGCATTTTTCTTCTAGACTCTGCACATCATTCAGCACACAATTCAAACTGTTCTGATCTATGTGACACATTCCCAGTGACAATATACCGAAATCTAGAATATCAAACTCTCCAAGAGATTTTCACTTTCAGTGCTAAGGAGTAATTTTTCTCTTCTTTACAGGAACACTTAATGATTGTGATTTCTGGAATACCTTCCTTTTTCAATATCTCAAAAATCAGCATAACAAAATTTACTTTAAAATTAGGGTTATGATTCAGAGGCAAAGTAGAAATTACTGCTCATTTAAATTATAAGAAATACATAAAATCATTTTGAGATAATGGTGAAAGAGTTCTTGCCTAAGTCTCCATCTTATTACTTGACTTTGGTTATTATTTCCAGTTGAAACAGCATCACTAGTATTGCTGTCTTCGAGCATTTTGCTTCTGGAAAAAAGCCTTCCCAAATTCATAGGTACTGATCATAATGGCACAAGCAGGAGCAATTTTAATTAAACGGGGAATGAGGCCTGAAAAGAGAATAGAAAAAAATCAGTACAAATTTTACTTTACGTTTAAAAAATTTAAGTTTTTAAAATGATTTTATTCATTTGACATAGCAAGAGAGCACAAGCAGGGGAAGGGACAGAGGGAGAAGCAGACTCCCCATGAGCAGGGAGCCTGGCATGGGACTCTATTTGGGGACCCTGGGATCATGACCTGAGCTGAAGGCAGATGCTTAACTGACTGAGCCACCCAAATGCCCCTAATATGTTCACTTTAACATCATCAATGTGTTTTCATAAATAGGGAATGTTTTCAATAATTTCCTGCTGAAGGTTAATTTAGGAAGATGACAGATGTCAAAGTTATCATTTTATTCAACAATTTGATAAAGCAAGTATTTTTACCTGTAAATAATCCTGCAAATCCATTCTTAGCAACAATATTCTTCATGATAGTCCAGGTTGACATAGGCAAAGGTATAGAAACTAAATGTTAAAATAAAGAAATGATACATTATAGATTACCATTTAATAAATTCTAATATACAAATACACATAAAAATGTTTATGGCCTTTGGTGTGTATAATCATTATAATAAGAACAAATCTATTTACCTAAATTTCAAACTTTAACAGTTGAAATCCTTAAAAAGAAAAATTAGAAAAAGATGATAACCTTAAGGTATAGAGGACTGGATATAATCGAGGAGGAATATACAGATGGATTCTATGAATTAAGTTTCTTAAGCTTGGTAGTGGGTCATATCCTTTACACGTATTTCCCTGCCTTAAACATCTTTCATAATGAAAAATTTAGAAGATGTGTAAAAATCTTCATGGGGTTCCCAAAGCCAAACAAGCCCTGATAACCATTTTTCATGACATTTTTATTGTATACATTTTAAAAAGTGTTTTTTTCCCAAGAAGTTCTGAAAAGAATAGCTTGTTCTCCCTAGGGAGGTCTGTCTGCCTTTATTAAAACCATTCTGAATAGATGTACCAGTCTTTTTTTTTTTTAAGATTATTTATTTGACAGAGGGCACAAGCAGGGGGAGCAGCAGGGAGAGGGAGCAGCAGACTCCCCTCTGAGCAGGGAGCCCGATGCAGGACTCAATCCCAGGACCCTGGGATCATGACCTGAGCCAAGGGCAGACATGTAACTGACTGAGCCACCCAGGTGCCCCTAGATGTGCCAGTCTTGATAAAAATTACATTAGTTTTGTCTCTTCCAAAGGGTAGATGAAGCCTTTTTTAAAATCAAAATTTTGTATTTTTATAAAATTTGATTAAAAAATAATATTTCAAACTCTACAGTCACTAGAAGTACAGTTATAAAAAATGCACACACTTCACTTGGCATCTGCAACAGTTAATTAACAGTAACGTCTCTCTTATTTGCAACCATTTAAAAATCTGAAAGTAAAAACTTTTTTTTTTTAAAACAACAAAGATGTCACTGAGATTTAAACATACAGCTACGAATGAGCTATTCATGCACGAAGTTTACTTATCTTCATTTTACACAATGATTCTAAGCAGCTGGGTTAATTAGCCCACAGATTACTAGATGCAGTAGGTAAAAAAAAAAAGTCTGCTAAGAAGCAGGCACACTACCGAATGAACACTGTTGACAGCTGACACACCGAGGCTGTCAAAGTCTTGGTTTGATATCAGCTGGATGAGGGGCAAACACTGGTATGGCATCCTCATTAGCTGCTCAGAGCTGCATTCTAAGACTACGACAGTCCATGTGAACGTGGATGACAACAACTCTGAGTCATTCAGGAGGATTAAAGCATGTATTATTAAGCATGCCCAGGGGAAAAAAAGGAGAAGGCTAGAGAAAGAGAGCTTTCAAAATGGCTTTTTAGAATTTCACCCTTAGTGGAATGGGCTCATTATTTCAAATCTCATTTAGAGAAATATCAGATTCTCTGTGAAGATAAATGGGGCTTTGCATTTATTTAGGAAGCCATATTATGATCAATATAAATACTACAAATATAAAGATAACAACTATAGCAATCCGACAGGAAGGATACATTTTTGAAACCAAGAACAAAGTATTTATGAAAAAATACAACTTTCTAAAGTCAATGACCAAAATTTTATATTACAAGTCAGCAACTTCATGTTTAAATTACTCCAATTAAATTTTGGAAACACCTAGTGAAAGAAAGGAAGCCAAGTAGCCAGGTATTTCTGATCTTGAAGGATTCATGCCCCAAAGTGGTCCCTATTGAAACAGCAGCATGCACTTACTGCAGAAGAGAATGGACGGAAAGCGTTGTAACTGAAGGTAAGCCTCATTCACACTCTAATGGAATCTCTGAAGTATCCTGCCAAGTTCCAACCCTCTAGAGTTATTCCTAGAAACACTCATTTACTGACCATCCACACTTATCACATCTTAGCAACTATACAGCAAATATATTCCTTCTCGGTGTCCTCCTTCCTCTCTCCTGAGAGGTAACCACTCTCTTGTGTTTCTTTTTTCCTTTACCTTTCTCATGCTTGTGTTTAAACTTTCACTACATCTGAACACATCCATAAATAACATATACTCTAGCTTTTCATGCTCTTAAACTTTGTATAAATGCTAGCACACTGTACATTTGTAATGTGCTTTTTAGGATTATCTGTATGGCCAAGAGCAGGTGTATCTGATTTATTTTAATTGCTGTGTGTTATTGCATTACATGGATTATCACAGTTTACCTGCTTCCTGGCCAGGGCCTATTTCAGTGCTTTCTAACTTTTGAGATTAAGAATCCTTAAGTGAGTATCCTTGTACAGGTGAGACGTTTTTCTAGGGCACATACCGAAGGTGAAACTGCTTGTTCAAAGAGCCTTTTTGAGATTGCCAGATTATTTTCCAAACTTGGACTCTCACCTGCTGGGCAGGAGCATTCCCACGGCTCCATGTTCTCCCCCAAAACCTGGCACAGATAAAATGTCCTCTTGCTGCCCTTCTGGTTGGCACTGTCCTCATGACTACTAAGACTGAGCTTTTCTTCACAAGTCTGTCACATATAACCATTTTTTAATGGTTTTAAAGTTTCTGTTGAAGTATTTTAAAATACTGAATATGCTCACAGAAAAAGAAGTTTAACTGGAACTGTCAAAAACCGGTGGATATGAGCCAGTTTCAAAAGCTGAAAGGTGACATTAAATTTTTTTAAATTGTAAATGATGGACTCATAGTGAGGAAAAAGTTACCTCTATTTTGAAATGTCGGACTCACTACAACCTACTATGCTTCTTTTCCATTATATTATGATGTGTTTGAGGGCCTGGAGACGGCCTCACTTGTCTGTAGAGACCAGCATGGTGCACTCGAATCAGGAGTCAGCTAATGGATGGGAGACACAGTCGAGGAGTGCTTCTACAGAGATAACATTCTTACAAGGAACGCAGCATCATTCTCTACAGAACACTTACTCTTCTTTTTGCTTAGAGATAATGGATTCAGTGTAGCTGAGCTAGAGTGGAGAAAGCCACTTCTAAAGGGAGCTGATTTACCTCTTCAGTGGGGATAAATAATATAAAAATGAGAAAAAATACGGGCTGTTTATCATTCACATCAGAAGAAGCATGTCTTACTAAATATGACTGGTTCGTAGCTGAAGCAGAGTAACCAGTAAAAGTGGCCAACAATAATCATATAAAATTAAGACCTAAGGCTTAAAGATTTCTCCTTTGAGCTTTATTGGAGAAACAGTAGAAAAAAAACAGTGATAGAGAGTTGAGTCTTGTGAAAGAAGATGCTTCCCTGATGCCCATCTCAAGGAGGATGTACAGTCATTATCATGTAGAGAACACGTGCAGAATACAAAAGTTCGAGCCCCACCGTAGACCTATTGAGTGAGAGTCCACTGGGGGTGGTGCCCAGCTTCAACTGTCATTAAAAAGCACCCCAGGTGACTCCAAAGATTACTGACCCAAGTAAGTGGCTCTCAAACCTTAGCATCAGAATCTAACCGTAGAGTTTCCTGTCTTCTCCCTAACATCATGACCCTCGGCTCACGGCCGTAGTCATGAATCACACCACAGAATATTCCTACTACATTAAATACTTCATGTAATAGAGGAAGCAGGAATTCTGATGATTTGGAGGAGAGAATAAAACAAAATAATTTTGAACTATCCATGGAGAACAGATAGGACTTAGGCAGCTAGTAGGCTCCCACCCAAAACGGAAGTTGAAAAACACTGATAATAAACTTTGTTGACTTCCCCAGGTTTTAATTAGCTCTATTATGAGAATGGACTAGGACTTTGGAAAATCAAGACAAAGTAGTCACTAATATTCATGAGACTCAGTTGTCTGTAAGTGTTTCTTTCAATAATTATAATACCTATTTTACTTGTATGCAGAATATTCTGGTTAGTTAGAACAATTTATTAACATTAGAATAGATTAATCGATCACAGGATTCATATGATACCATTTTGTAATAGATACTTTCCAATGGGTTTGCCACACTTTTCTATAGATAATAAATAATGACAGAAGGACTCTAGTAGAAGCAACCAAGAGTGCACTTGTTCTAGAAGAAGTTACAGGTTATAAAGAGGTAAAAATAGGAGGAAAAAATGTATCAAAAGGAAGGGAAGCTCAAAAACATTAAGAAAAAGAATGAAATGTATACACATTGTAATGAAACAAAATACACCAAGAGAAAAAGGGTTCCCACTAAATTCCTATCCTTCACCCTAATTTGTCTAGATTTATTTGAAATAATGCTTATATAGTATGTCATCTTCTCTTTAGCAGGCATGAGACTTAACTGATGGCAGGCAAAATATATAGATTTTTAAATTTCTTAAGTTTTGGAGGTGGCTGAGAGTATTTTTTTTCCTCTGGGCATTCCATTCTAATAGTATATTAGTTTCGGTCAAAGCAGCAGAGGAAAAAAAAATTCTTATTTTTCTTATTTAAACAGTCCCAGCTGGAAAGAAAAATAAAAACAAGCATGGCATTTTGAGAAGATGTTTTAAATTAATTAAACTTACTTTTATGACTTTCATATATCCAAAGTTGAGTCTGCTTTTGTGTTTTTACCACATCAAATGGCAAAGTTGCAACAGCTGCAAACTGTCAAAAAGTAAAATTAATTTAAATCTACCTTTAAATTTTTTCTTAATATTTTTATATTCTTCTAAGTAGCACATTACTGAAGGACAAATACTGGGATCATAACTAAACTGAAACTTAAGATGAAGTCCGATACATTCAAAGAGTAGTTTTTATTAAAGAAAACAGGTAACATGTCCTATGTATTTCTCCCACAATTTAGACGTAAATAGTCTCAAAAAAGTTCCCCCACTTTCCTGAGGTCACACAACTACTAGTGGGAGAGTCAGAATTACACCCAGACAGACCACTCAGACTCCAAAACCAGACTTCACAATTTCTGATGCTCCTGCAAGTCCTATTATTCCTTTACTACACATGAAGGTATAATATGTATTTTAAAGCAGAATTTCTGAATTATATAGTAAGCACATAAAAATTTTCATATGTTAAAAATAGAATTAAAAAATTAAATTTACACGAACAAATCCTTTTTTGTAAAATGGGGTTTTTAAGTTTTGTTTTAATCTATTAGAGAGAGAGAGAGAGAGAGAGAGAGAAAGAAAGTATGAGCATAAGCAGGAGGAGCAGAGGGAGGAGATGCAGGCTTCCCATTGAGCAGGGAGCCTGATGTCGGGCTGGATCCCATGACCCTGAGATCATGACCTGAGCCGAAGCTGATGCTTAACCAACTGAGCCACCCAGGTGCCATCTTTATGGGTTTCACCATATTTATCAAATACAGTTACAACTGTTCACAAATCACACTTTAAAAAACATCTCAAAATCAATCTGATTATTTTCATAATGACTTAAGCAAAGAAGGTTTTTTGAAAGAATAGTTAAATTCCCTTAAGAATGTCTTTTAAGAAAGACAATTACCATATGATCTTCCTGATATGAGGAATTTGAGAGGCAACATGGGGGGTTTGGGGGGGTAGGAAAAGAATAAATGAAACAAGATGGGATCGGGAGGGAGTCAAACCTAAGAGACTCTTAATCTCACAAAACAAACTGAGGGTTGCCGGGGGAAGGTGGGTAGGGAGAGGGTGGTTGGGTTATGGACACTGGGGAAGGTATGTGCTATGGTGAGTGCTGTGAAGTGTGTAAACCTGGCAATTCATTGACCTGTATCCCTGGGGCTAATAGGCTAATAATACAATATATGTTACTAAAAAAATTAAAAAAAAAAAAAAAGAATGTCTCATAATGGGGGCACCTGGGTGGCTCAGTAGGTTAAGTGTCTACATTTAGCTCAAGTCATGATCCCAGGGTCCTAGGATAGAGTCCTGCATCAGGTTCCTGGCTCAGCAGGGAATCTGCTTCTTCCTCTCTCTGTGGTTCTACCCCTGCTTGTGTACTCTCTCTCCGACAAATAAACAAAATCTTTAAAAAAAGAAAAGAATGTCTCATAATATCTGACTTAACAGCCATGCAAAGTAAAAACTTTTACTTCCCTGTTCACATTTGACAATACACTCCTAAAATGCTCCCTGAAATCACTTACATTGTATTTCACGCCAACAATGCTGTTTTTTTTTTTTTTAAAGATTTTTATTTATTTATTTGACAGAGATCACAAGTAGGCAGAGAGGCAGGCAGAGAGAGAGAGGAAGCAGGCTCCCCGCTGAGCAGAGAGCCTGATGTGGGGCTCGATCCCAGGACTCTGGGATCATGACCCTAGCCAAAGGCAGAGGCTTTAGCCCACTGAGCCACCCAGGCGCCCTGCCAACAATGCTGTTTTAAGCTTCTGAACTGAAATGAGTTTCAAAGATCTCAGAAAAGGAAAAATAAATTACTATTTCTTTCTCTCCACAATCCAGCACATAGTAGCAAAAGGTAGTGACAAATGTTATATAAGCCTTTGACACTTTCAAAAATGATGCGGCTTAGGCTGTTCTGTTTTGTGACAGAAACCCTGAACATCACACTGATTTGCTTTTTCTGTTGCAGGGACAAGCTGTTATTTGAAAACAGTCAAAAGGCAGTGATGCTTTCTAGATCATTAAAAACTTTTAAAATATAAGTTTCTATGTTTAAGGAGAAATAGTGAAATAGAGAATTTTCTTTCCTATTACTGGAAAGCTGGGGCAACATCCTGAAGCTGTTATTCAACTTTTTAAAAAACTGTATTTATTTGAGAGAGAGCAAGAAGGCAGAGAGAGGGAAAAACAGTCTGCCCCCTGAGCAGGGAGCTGGATATGGGACTCGATCGCAGGTCTGGGATTATGACTTGAGCCAAAGGCAGACGCTTCACTGACTGAGCCACCCAGGCGCCCCACATTATTCAACTTTTAAAAAAGACATTAAACATTTATTTATAAGTACAAAATTAGTTTTGTAGTTCAACTGTTATGAGTTTCTATATATAAATAGTACTTGGTTTTTTTTAATTCATGCTGGATTGAGATACAAATTCAATACAGTTAAGTTACATTTAATCACCTCAAAAATAAGAAGGATAATGAAAACATTTTGCTGGTGTTTAACTACTTAAATTACTCAGAAAGTCACTGCTCTTTTGTCTCCAAAAGCTTATAAACCGCAAGGTTAATCTGAGAGACCCAGGTGTGGGAACACTCAGTCTAAGTTCTGAACTCAATCACAGTGGCTTCCCTAGCCCAGGGTTTCTGGTACAATTATTCCAGTATTTTCCTGCAGGTTTCTATCGCTTCACTATGTTCCTTCACTCTTGTTTTCATTCGGTTCTAGTAGGTCAGCGTCTCACTCTAGGTCATCACAAATTAATTTTGTAAGTTTGTGGAGATAAGAAAACTCTGTGGTCAAGATCATGATGATATGGATCTGCATAAAAGACCACTGCACACAGTTTTGCATTGTGTGGAGTGGGTACAGTTAACTCTCTACTACCTAAAAATAGTCATTTGAGATTCCTCCCTTCTGACTCTAATTTCTGTTAAGATTCTTTTAAGAAATACTTAGCCAAAATGTTCCCAAAGAAACAGGAATTAGCAGTAGAGGATGAAATTACTTCTACTCAGTCTGATTATACATGTGAAATGACACTCCATGAAATATTACCTAACCAGGTCTACTGGTATTAATTTAATGAAAAAAATAGACACATATTTGGTAAATAATAAAGACTAATTAAAATATTGTAACTATAATGATCTAACAAACCAAAAAATTTTCAGATAAAACGTAATAATTTATTTGTAATATAATAAAAACATAGACACAAAGTGCATTTTAAAATATTTAGTGGCTAGGGGGTGCCTGGGTGGCTCAGTCAGTGAAGCATCTGCCTTTAGCTCAGGTCATGATTACAGGGTCCTGGGATCAAGCCCAGAGTTGGGCTCCTTGCTCAGTGGGGAGTCTGCTTCTCCCTTTCCCCCTCTCCCAACTCATGCTTGCTCTCTCTCTCCCACTCTGAAATAAATAAAATCTTTAAAAAATAAAATAAATATTTAGTGGCTAATAAATTATTTCCTCAAAACAGGATAGTCAATACTTAGAAAATTTTTAAAGCACTGCAGCCAAAATGTGGTATCTCAATAGATATAAATGCTATTAATCTTTCATTCTGTTTCAATAAGACAATTATCATTATTCTGGAATATTAACAAGAAAAGAATATCAACTTACAGAACCAGACAATGCCCCTGAAGTAAAGTTGATCATAAATGTTGGTTCATATAAACCAGATTTTGTACAGAACCACTTCTTTAAAACTTCATAGTTATACCAGTACATTGCTATAAAAACAGAAAATGAAATGACACATAATTTAGAAGTGAAATGTGGACGTTAAATATATAAGGCTAAATAGTAAAGGAAAAGGGAAAGTCTAACCCTGACACACCCTACTTTCTGCTTGGACACACATACTAGGTGAGATTGAAAAAAAGAAAACAAAAGGGAATCAAGTTTTCAGAAATACTCTTAGCAGTCTTATAAACAAAAAACCCCTCTATACAACAGAAAAGTAGGACTTTAATTCCAAAACCTGACAAGGACAGTAGGAGAAAGTACAACTACAGTTCAATCTCATTCATTAACACAGGCATAAAAATTCTTAAAAAAAAAAAAAAAAAAAGGGAACCAAACCCAGAAGTATTTCATAGAAGATTGTATACTATGACTAAATTGGGTTATCAAAAGAGGAATGCAAAGGTAGTAAATGTAACAAACCCTTTAAATGCCAAACACCAGGGCACCTGGGTGGCTCAGTGGGTTAAAGCCTCTGTCTTTAGCTCAGGTCATGATCCCAGGGTCCTGTCGAGCCCCGCATTGGGCTCTCTGCTCAGCGGGAGCCTGCTTCCCCTTCTCTCTCTCTCTGCCTACTTGTGATCTCTGTTTGTCAAATAAATAAATAAAATCTGTCAAATAAATAAAATAAGTTAAAAAAAAAATAAATGCCAAACACCACATTAAAAGAACTATTGGATCATCTAAAACTGATGGAAAAGCATTTCATAAAATTCAACCCATTTTCACTTTTAAAGCAAAGCAATTTCTTGGAAACCTTGGGATAAAAGGAAATTTATTTATTTATTTATTTATTTTTAAAAAAGGAATTTGTTTATTGAGGGCAAGAGGATGCAAACAATATAGAAGTCAAAAGCTTATCTGACTTTTCTTTCTCTGCTTCTCAAATGGGGGTTAGATTTTATTTGTACATTTTCTGAGGGTCCCCAACTGCCAATGGAATCCTTTATACAGGGGGAAAGCTGTGGGACAGATTCCTTAAGAGACCCTTCGGGAGAAGGAAATTTCTTTAACTAGAAAAAAAATGTACATCAAGAACACTTAACAAAAGTAATTGATGGTGAAACAACAGAATTATTTCCTTTAGAATGAGAAAAATGATAGGGATGCAACATCATTGCTATTATTCAAAACTGTCATAGGAAGCATAGTTAGAAAAAAAAAAAAGCTCTGTTGATTAAAAATGAAGAGACAAACAGTTATAATTTACTTATGTATGTCTATACAGAAAATCCAAAAGATAGGCAAAGTGAAATAATAGTCTTAAAAGTAGCTGAATATTATATATAATCTAACACAGGCAAATTAATTTTAACACTGCCTAAGATTTGGAATTTTTATTTTAATAGAGCTTTTAAAATAGCTACCAAAATTGGAAGTGGGTAAAACTATAAATAAATCTTAAAAAAAAGGGTTATATATAATATTTATGGAGAAAAATTTAAAATTCTACTAACACACTTTGAAGAAGAATTCTATAATAGAGAGAGATGACATTCCTAAGAGGAAAAATAAGGTACCAAGATTTTTAATAATGCACTAGTAATTTAGACAACACTGCAGTATCAGCACAGGCTCAGACAAACTGGCCAAGGGAACAGATGCATGCACACATGAAGCTCTGATGTGACAGGTGACAGTGCAAATCCCCGGAGCAAGTATGGTGTATCAATAAATGATGCTGGGATAACCATCTAGCCATATGAGGGGGGAATAAAGCTGAATATTTATCTCAGTTCTTAAGTGCAAATCAATTATGGATAAATGAATGGCCAAAGAAACAGTGCTCAACCTCATCAATAAATATAAGTTAAAGTGAGATACCACTTTAAGTTACTACAGAAACAAAACTTAAGAACTTTGACACTAAAAGTACTGATGAGGGTATGAAATGAAGGAACAGGAAGCTGGTAGATGTATTAATCTATACAATCACTTTAAAGATTTTATTTTTATTTTATTTATTTGACAGAGAGAGAGAGAGATCACAAGTAGGCAGAGAGGCAGGCAGAGAGAGGAGGAAGCAGGCTCACTGCTGAGCAGAGAGCCCAATGCGGGGCTCGATCCCAGGACCCTGAGATCATGACCTGAGCCGAAGGCAGAGGCTTAACCCACTGAGCCACCCAGGCGCCCCTATACAATCACTTTAGAAAAGAACCTGACATGTAATAATTAAAATGTAAATACTTATATGAACTAGCAAATCGAATACTAGAGAAATCCTTGTATGTGTCCACCAAGAATCTGTTAAATATATTCAAAATAGCACTTACTTGTTTACTAATAAACAAGAGTGAAAATGAAAACAAAAAAGTTTCACATAAAAATAAAAACAAGTCTTAAGATTTTTTAGTAAAATAAGCATTTTTTAAAGCTCAAAAATAGGCAAAACTAAGTAACATATTGTTTGGCAATAACATATGTGGTAAAACTATTTTTTAAAAATCAAATGAATAATATAATCCAGTATAGTGATTACCATTGGAGATAGGACAGTGGAGGCGAATATATGTGATTTCATGATTTAAAAAACTACAGTGTTCTAGTTCAGAGACTGAATGGTGACTTCACAAGTGTTCATTTCATTAGAATACTTCATAATGTATACTACATTATTTCTTATGTATCAAACATCAAATAATTAAAATAAAGACAAATAATTGGCCTAGGAATCTGTATTTTTAAATCATGTACCTAAACACAAAAGGCTGAAGAGAAATACTAATGGAAAGGGCAAGATGCATAGATGCATAGAGATGTGAAGAGAGCACAAGAAAAGGATTAATTGCAGGGAAAAAGAAGGAGGAACTTTGAAGCATGCACATTTTATAAGCTATTTGTTAGTTTTGTACTTCTTTTTCATGATTTTCTCCCTCTCCACAATTCAATAATTAGCACAATCTCCTATCTGATTTATAATAGTGTTTTAGTAGAAGTCAACATAGTTCACAAGTGCTCTTAAACATATTTTATATTTTGATTTGTGGTAGTTCACTTACCTTAGTAATTATTGCACTTAGGGTAATGTTAAAGGTAGTCTGTTTTAGCTAATGTGATTATAATAGTATCTTTAAAAAAAAAAATGAAACAGAAGGAAAACAGAAAGTCAGGCTTGAATTAGAAACTACTCGTCCAATAAAGACTCATGATGGTTAATCCTAGGTTTATTTTATAATAATTTAAAATTTTAATTTCCGGCTAGTTCAATTTAATAAAATACAGAAAATCTGTAAATTGTATATGCGGATTCTACTGAACAGATGATTTAGAGGAGATTTTCTCCTGGAAAAAGAAATAGCCAGGTAGGCTTATACTTTATTTTTCAAATTTCCAAAGTATAAAGTATCTAGTACATAAATAGTTTAATATTCATCAAATGAGTTCCCTGCTGTCATGTATAAGCTTGTAATAATTTTAAATTACAAATCCATGAATTTGATATGATTCCATCAGCATACTGTATTTTATAAAGTGAAACTTCTTACTCAAATAAATGAAGAGTGGAATAATGGAATAATAGATCTTGGAAATGCACCCATACTGTTACTGAAGAAGTTTTTAGCTCTGTGACATTGATCAAACAAATTAACCTCTCTGTGACTCTTATAACAAATTGGTAACAGAAATATTTCCTATCCCATAACATTATTATAAAATTTTTTAAATTAAGAAACCTATTGGGTACTTAGTGAAAGCAAGGAAAAAGTGTTCTCTATCATGCAACAAACATTTGCTTATAAAACTCAAAATTAGTGTATTAGTGTATTAATACATTGTAATTAGAATATTTGTATTATATCTTATACAGCACTATAGGTAAGCTAATATTAGTGGAGAAAAATTAATCATGTATACTTCACATTAAATATATCCAATTGAAATATTAAAACAAAAATAGTTTATATAAATAAAACTATTGCAAAAAAAAAAAAAAAAAAAGACACATAATGATCTGAGAGCCCAACATTGATCTAGGAGTTGGTGGTCACTGAAGAAGATAACTTACCTTTAGCCTAAAAGGACTTGAAATTTACTTAATTTAAAAGTGATATATATAATGAACCATTGAACACTATATCAAAAACTAATGATGTATAATATGTTGGCTAACTGAAGTAAACAAAAAAAAATAGAAGTGATATATGCATAAGACACCACCACCTAAAATTTAACAGATACTAAGAGAATTCCTACCTGAAAATGGTACATCTCTAAGAACAGTAGGAGCCCAGCCCCTCCAAAGGGAAATCCAACCATCTTCAGACACCTTCTTGCTGACAAATTGATGCAATTCTTTGTAAGAAAACTTCTTAGATTGCATCTTGGTTCTAATCAATTCTAATGGACTTATCACAGTTACTGCACCAACTAATACAAATAAGCAAATATAAGAAAACAAAAACAAAGCCATGTACTACACAAACACACATGCAAAAATATTTCATGCATTTTATATAAATAACTTTCATTCTGAAATGTCTGCAAACTTTAAAATCAAATATCTAATGATGCCAACTTATTGGTGCACATTTTTTTTCCTTGATAAAGATATTTCTTAAAAGCCTGTTTTTAGGGGCGCCTGGGTGGCTCAGTGGGTTAAACCTCTGCCTTCGGCTCAGGTCATGATCCCAGGGTCCTGGGATGGAGCCCCGCATTGGGCTCTCTGCTCAGCGGGGAGCCTGCTTCCCCCTCTCCCTCTCTTGCCTGCCTCTCTGCCTACTTGTGATCTCTCTCTCTGTCAAATAAACAAATAAAATCTTAAAAAAAAAAAAAAAAAGCCTGTTTTCATATAACTCCCTCTCTGGTTCCAACTCTTCTTTAAGATCTTATTTTTTTTTTTTAGTAATCTCTACACCCAACATGGGACTCAAACTCACAACCCCCAAATCAAGAGTCATGTGCTCCACTGAGCCAACCAGGTATCCTTGGTTTCAACTCATGAGCGGTTCCAGAAATATTACACATCAATTAAACTACTACTCCCACAGCACAGAGAAAAGTATCTTTCTGCACAGGGTAAATCTCCTTCTGATTAAACTCTGAATCCCAGAGTCTATAAAGGAAAATGATTCAGGACTTGGGCATCAATATGACATCAACTTGACATCTGATGTCATTCTAAAATCTAGAATCTAAACTCTCTGTCCAAGATTCAACAGGGATGGGTTGATCACATCTTATTCTGATGGCAATCACTACAAACTATATGACTTCTAGAGTATAGATATTAACAAATTAGTACAAACTACAATACTCTGCATTTTATACAAAATTATCTGTGACTGTCAAAATTTTAAAAGAAGCTTTAAACAGAAATCAAAATGAAAATATAGTAAGTTTATTACTTACATCTGGCAACAATTCCGGCAATAATTGGTATATGACTTTCATTTTCTCCTAATTTTGATCTCAGAAGAGCAGATAATTGATCATAGCAGGTAAAATAAATAACTGTGGCAGGAACTGCCATAACTCTGTTTGAAACACACCAACAAAAAGATTTATACAAAACTGTCACACGGCTTAAATGTATTATTACTAAATATAAGCTAAAATCCTTATATATAAGCTGAAAACCGTAATGAGGGGCACCTGGGTGGCTCAGTGGGTTGAGCCTCTGCCTTCGGCTCAGGTCATGATCCCAGGGTTCTGGGATCGAGCCCCGCATCGGGCTCTCTGCTTAGCAGGGAGCCTGCTTCCCTCTCTCTCTCTGCCTGCCTCTCTGTCTACCTGTGATCTCGGTCTGTCAAATACATAAATAAAATCTTAAAAAAAAAAAAAAGAAAGAAAGAAAGAAAAAAGAAAACTGTAATGAACCGGCCAACAAGACGGATTTTTCTTTTATCTTAAAATTATTAGTGTTTAACTTAGCAGGCAAAAAAAAGATGTACAATAGGTATTTGCCCTACAGAAGTTTAGATTTTAGCTATGAAGATAAGTCACAGAGCACTTGCTCAGGTCATAAATAGGAAAAGACTAAAGAGGACACTCCTCTACCTCCTTGATTTGTTCTATTGTTTCTGGTCTCCCAAGAATCTTCCTTCCCAATTACATTCACTGTAACATGAAAATCCCTGAAGTAAAAAATACAAGAACATTCGTAAAATATTTTTGAACTACGGACCAGTATCATACCTGCTTTTATCTAGAAATAAATTACAATTAATGTTGCAGAATTATATATATGTAGCTTTGAAGAAATTCCAATGACATATTCTTGCAAGTGAAATTATCAAAAGGGAATTATTATTATTATTTTTTAAAAGATTTTATTTATTTGACAGACAGAGATCACAAGTAGGCAGAGAGGCAGGCAGAGAGAGGAAGAAGCAGGATCTCCGTTGAGCAGAGAGCCCGATGCGGGGCTCGATCACAGGACCTTGGGATCATGACCTGAGCCCAAGGCAGAGGCTTTAACCCACTGAGCCACCCATGCGCCTCTCAAAAGGGTTAATAAAATCAAACACAAAGTTGCAGGTACTCTCATGTTACATGTATTAACATAACAAGAAACCAGTTTACATTTATGGTCTAAGGGACATTCACAGACCATACATTGAAATGTCTAATGTTCCATAGTGAAGTTTGATAATGAGAATTTAGAAATAGAACAGACTGCTGGTCTGGGATCAGCCACTAACTTTATAACCTTAGGCACTTTTTAAAATGTATGCGTCAGGGGCACCTGGGTGGCTCAGTCATTAAGTATCTGCCTTCAGCTCATGTCATGATCCCAGGGTCCTGAAATGGAACCCCGTAAGAGGCTCCCTGATCAGAGGGAAGCCTGCTTCTCCCTCTCCCACTCCCCCTGCTCATGTTCCCTCTCTCACACTCTCTCAGTCAAATAAGTAAAATTTTAAATAAAATGGATGAAAGAAAAAAAGAAAGTATGCCTGAAAGTGACTAATTCACTCCACAAAAAAAGATACATTAAAAAGAAATGAAGGAAAAAAATGTATTACTTGGGATTTTTACATTTAGCCTTACTAGTTTATCATATTAACTCAAACAATAGCTAGTTAGTAGAGAATTAAGATTATCCAGAAAAGGGAAAGTATGCATATCACAGTATCTCTTATTATAAAAGCCAAATAACACCAAGTTCTTAATTTCTGAAAATGAAAAAAAAAAAATTATGCTTGTGCACCAAAGACTGACTACAGCAGGCCTAGTTGCTCGTCTTCTTTATATTCAGGAGCGCCTTTTGCATGTTTTACCTTTGGTCAATTCCAAGGAATGCAGCCCTTGGAATATTCCCTACAATAAGGTATTTTCGGTATGTCTGGAGCACAAAATCAACTTGTCTAGGTTGTTTTGTACAAACGATGTGGCTTTTGGCAAACATTTGCTTTCTTTTTGGGGGTCTGGGTTTTGGTAATCGTGATTACAAAGAAAGAACTTGCCTGCCATCAATCCCCAATATAAGCCCCAGACTCTGTCATTCAAACACGTTTTCAGGTAGAAACACTTTGCATATGCCACTTTAATTCACTGCTGGAAGAATAAGCCTGTCCTATGGGATGTCCCCAGGGAAGGCTCTGGAAGTCTTATGCCTGCCTGGTCAGCTATTGTTGTGTCTTTGCCCTTCCTGATTCTGCTTTGTACATGAGTATAACCTTCTTTAGGTCCTCTGAGTCTTTCAAACAAATCATCAAATGTGTGGGTGGTTGTGGGACTCACAAAACAATGCTTCAGAAAATGAAAAAGCCCCAATATTAAAAATGTACAATTTTATCCAACTCTGCCAATTATAAGGCAAAACAAAACAGCAACCATTATTTAGTGAGAAAATACTAAATTGCAACTTACAAGGTAGGGGGAAGGCCACTCCACAGGGATTTAATACCCTCATTTCGAACAATTTTCAAAAAGGCATCCTAAAATTATAACAGGAAAAAGTAGTCAAAATATATCCCTGAACCTGATATATAAACTTTTTGATAAATAATTGGTACTTCTATTCTTTCAAGCATATATTTTCAAAATATGAGCTTCTCAGATTTATGTTCTACCCATTCTTTTTTTTTTTTAAATTAAGGAAATTTTCCTCAAGTTTTAAATATAAGTAAAACATTTCTGAATGATACTTTCTGCTTAGAGAATGAAATTTATGTTACTCAGCTACAGAGTATTCTACTTAGGGCTTAGATACCTAGTTTTAAAAGATTATTATAAAAAGGAAATTGAGTAATGGCAGAGAACTGGTCACATTAACTCTCCTGAACAACTACAGAGTCTGGGAAAATATTATTTAAACCCAGTACTTGAAATCTCTGGAAAGGAATCAAACTGCAGGTAAAAATCAGTAGGAAGTCTGTTGTTAAAAGACAAACAGCAATGAGTGAGATTTGCAAATTTGCAGCTTTTTTGCCTATAAAAGTGGCAAAGAACAACACATTTACTTGCTTGAGATGGCAGATACAGAATTCAGGCTGACAGAATATTCAGAAACTTAGGTAGGAAAAGGAGGCTCTACAGAAACCATAAGCCTCCAAGTTTGCATACAAAATCAGCCACCAAACTTGGCTCACCAATAAATTATGCAATCCCAGAGCATCACAACAAAGTCCTGCTCACCCCTCACCCCAACCCCCCCCATAAGACATCAGCTAAAGGCTGAGTGGAAATTTCAGCTGCAAACCAACACAGAGGAGCCTGACTTTGGAGTGTGAATCCAGCCAAAGTTAACTCCTCCTAGAACAAAATGGACTCTTTAGAAGAATATAAAAGAAATCCAGAGTTTTAAGAATGCATCATTCATAATGTCCACTATATAATCAAAATTCCTAAAACATAAAAAGAAACAAGAAAATGTGCCCATACATAAAAAAAAAGTAGTCAACAGAAACCAACACTGAAATTTCAGATACAATTAGCAAACAAGAACTCTAAAACAGCTATTAAATATTCAAAAACTTAAAAGATGATATGTAGCTAGTGAATGAACAAATGTGGCATTTCAGCACAGAAACAGTTACCATAAAAAACAGCCAAATGAAAATTCTAAACCTGAAATGAAAAATTCACTAAGTGGACTTAGCAGCAGAAAGGAAACAGCAAGTAGAGTGACTGAACGTAAACACAGATCTTCAGTCTGAAGGAGGAGGGGGAAAAAGAATGAGGAAAATGTAGAAGCTCAGGGACCTGATAGGAAACATCAAGTGGTAAAACAGATTTATTTGGAATCATAGAGGAAAAGAGAGAGAACAGGATAGGAAATAAAGGCCCCAAACTCGCCCAAATATGTGCAAGACATCAATTTACAGAGCCCCAAATCAGAAAAGATCCCAAGCAAAATAAAAACAGACAATGAAAACAGAAAAAGAAAAGCAAAATGGCAAAACACATCCAGAGAACAGATGGTACAAACGAAGGCTAACTTCTCATTAGACGTAGGGAAGGTCACAAGATAATATAAAGAATGACATGTTTAAGTTGAAGAATTTTGTATGCTGCCAAAACAGTTTCAAAATTATGGCAAAGACATTTCAGTACAACAAAAACTGAGAGAAAAACTGCCAAAATACCTGCATGAAAGAAATGCTGAAAAAAAGTTCTTCAGGAAAAAGGGCCATGATGCCAAATAGCAACTAAGATCTTCAAAAAAGGAAAGAAGTAAAGAAGAAATGGTAAATATACAGTTATATATGAAAAATTTATTTTCCCCCTTTCTCCTTTTAACTATTTTGAAAATATAAGACTCTTTAAATAAAAAATTCTAACAGTGAGTTGTAGAATTTGTAATGTACAAAGATGTACTATACATGCAGCCACAGCACAAAGAAAGAGGAAAGAATGAATCCTGTCAAGAACCATGAGGGGCCTAAGTACATGTACTTTACTTGAAAATTAACAAGTTAGCCTGCCATAGTATCATGAGAGCTGGTGGAAGACAAGAATCTCTGTAAAGGACAGTTTATTACTCAGAGGAACAGCAAGAGCCACAGTATCAGCATTTTCGTACCCATTTCCGGAGCCCCAATTTCCACAGGACTACATGACGAAGGCTGGATGACATCAACACACAGTGGCCTTTATTACAGCAGGGGAAATCTGACCTGAGGGGACCCAAATCCTCTGTAACGGGCAGAGGATACCTTCCCTTTGCTCTAGAGGGAGACACTGTATCTTCCAAGGTTATTCACTATACAAACATCCTTGAAAAGATGGTAAGGAATGTATTAAGGGCAGTTAGCACCTTGTTCCCAAGATATGTAGAAACATGAAAGACTTGGAGAACTGTCTCCCTAGAAATTGGAACAGAGAAATCAATGTAATATTATTATAATTCAACTAATGAAAAAGAAGGCAAGAAAACAAAAAACCAAAGAACAAAAGAGGGACAAAATAGCAAAAGATATATAAAATAAGATAGACTGACACCCAACCATGTTAGGAAGTCCTTTAAAGGTAAGTACTAAGTTTTCCAATTAAAAATCAGAGGTGGTCAGAGAAGGGACTTAAAAAAAAAAACAAGGCCCAGCTCTGTTGTCTTGAAGTAAGAGGATAGAAAAAGAAACACCTTATAAACAGTATGAGAAAGCTGGAGTGGCTGTTTTACTATTAGACAAAAGAGGCCAAGATAATGAGTATTACCAATGATAAAAAGAAAGACATTTCATTAAAATAAAAATGTATCAGAAAAACATATCAAGTATAAATGTATATGTCCCTAAAACAGGGCTTCAAAACCTATGAAGCAAACCTGAGAGAACTCAAAGTGAAAAGAAACAAACCATCAATCATAATTGAAGATTTTTATATCCTCTTTCAGTGCTGACAGAATTGAAGAAAAAAATTAGTAAGAACTTAGGAGATCTAAATAAAACATCAGCCATCCTGGCCTGATGGTTTACAGGACACTATGCCCAACAATTGCAGAATATAGGTTTTAAAGTAGACATAAAATATTCACCAAGACAGATCATATGTAGGACCATTAAGCAAGATTCAGTAAATTTCAAAAATCTGTAAATTTATAGAGTATATTCCTCTGACTGGAATAAAACTAGAAATCAGAAACAATAGGATTCTATAAAATATCCAAGTATTAATAAATTAAATATTACACTTCTAAATAACCATAGCAAAAAAAGAAATCACAAGGGAAATAAGAAAATATTTCAACTGACTGGTTGAAATTGAAATTGGGATACATCAAGTTTAGTGCCTTGAAGGACACAGTGGCCACTTCTGTCCTCATGATAAGAAAAAAGCTCAACTGAAAAACTAACAACTGCTCTTAGATTTATAAAATAACTGAAGTCACAGGGCAAACTGCTACCCTGAAAACTGGATTAATAGATACAGAGACTCACAGCTTACTTGAGTAGAAGCCTGCAGTTAGAACCAATTTTAAAAAACTACACTTTAAAAATCACAAATTGGCTGAAAGGTCAGGATATATACCCTTGAGGATCAAAAACTGAAGGGGGCCCCACACTCTCATGAATTTTAGCTCTAGGAGTCCTACCAGAATTCTCACTGTGAAGATTAGGGAAAAATCTCCTCCTCCTTCCGGCAACAAAAGGAGAAATGTACCAGTTTTGAAATATACCCCAAACTTGGATTCTCCTTAATAAAGCCTATACTCAAGGTAAAATATATTATCAGAGCCTAAACCACTGCAGTTTTACCAAAATCTAACCAACCTGGGGTAAGGGAAGCACCCAACTCATTTTCCTTAAGAATAAGACCTAGTCCTAGAACTACACACTATTTCTCTTCCTGCAGACCTTATCACCACATCTACAGGGCTCTTGTAGAACAACAGGGGATCATAGCTTTGACAGAACCACAAGACTCAGACTCTGAGCAGTCTCTATGGAAATTCAAAGATAACTGGCAAGACAAAAAAGAGGACACTGGAGGGAATTTTGTTCTCTGACAACAAAGCTACAACCAGCAGTAAACACAGCCTTACTTCTAATCAGATAAACGTATCACCTGACAATAAACCTGTACTGACCTCAGTTTTTTTTTTTAACCCAATACAACATGTGTGGCTTTCAACAAAAGAAATTACAGAGTATGCTGAAAGACAAAAAACAGATCTGAAGAGACAGAGCAAGCAACAGAACCAGACTCATATATGGCAGAGATTCTGGAATTCTCAGACTGGGAATCTAAAATAACTAAGATGAATATGGCAAGCATTCTGCTGGTAGTGTCAGAGGAGCAGAGGAGGTACAGTGAGGGCTTAGGGCTTTCACCTTACCCATGAGGAATGAGATCACCCCGCCAGGTCAGTGCAAACTATAAGGGAAGCCAGAACTCCTCTCTGCTCTCAGTGTGTCTGGGCAGCTATAACCATCCACCTTACAAACAACAGAAATTTATTTCCAACATTCTGGAGGCTGGAAGTTCCAGATCAGGGTACCAGCTACATCAGAGGGACCCTCTTCCAGGTCTCTGATTTCTTATTGTATCCTCACATAGTTGAAGGACCAGGGTGCCTGGGGACTCTTTTACAAGGTCATTAATTCCTTAGGTCCCTGCCTTCATGACCTCATCAACTTCAGCTCCACTCCTAATACCATCACTTCAGGCATTAGGATTTCAACATATGAATTTGGGGCAGACTTCAACATTCAGATCATCACACCTGTCCAACAGTAAAGAGGTCTTCCACAGCACGGTGGGTCCGTGGATGCTAAGTAAGGAACTTGAACTTCCAGCTATACCCACCACTAACAAGGTGGAACCCCTTTCCTCTGAGTTAAGTGTCAAAAAAAGCCAGTTAAAATATAATGTTTAAATGAGATTCACAATATAATACACAAAATTTCCTGGTTTCAATAAAAAAAATCATTCGTCATTCTAAGAACCAAGATGTCAAACTAAAATGAAAAAAGACAATAGATGCCAACAATGAGATAAGAATATTATAATTATCTGACATAGATTTTAAAGTGGTCAACATAAAAATCACTGAATGCAGGCACCTGCGTGGCTCAGTGGGTTAAAGCCTCTGCCTTCAGCTCAGGTCATGATCTCAGGACCTGGGATCGAGCCCCGCATCGGGCTCTCTGCTCAGCAGGGAGCCTGCTTCCTCCCTCTCTCTCTGCCTGCTTCTCTGCCTACTTGTGATCTCTGCCTGTCAAATAAATAAATAAAATCTTAAAAAAAAAAAACCATTAAAAAAAAATCACTGAATGATCATTTATGAACACATCCAAAACAAACAAAAAATAAGGAAGACTCAGCAAAGAAATATACGCACCAAAACTACATGAAATTCTAAAAAATGTTCAAGTAATGCATAGAAGGGAAGACAAATAAAACAGCAAGAGAAAACAAAGAGAAGGGGTGCTTGGGTGGCTCAGTCAGTTAGGTACCTGCCTTTGGCTCAGGTCATGATCCTGGGGTCCTGGGATCAAGCCTCAAGTTATTCCCTGCTCAGCATGGAGTCTGCTTATCCCTCTCCTTCTAAACCTCTTCCTACTCATGCTTTCTCTCATTTACTCCTTCTCTCTTAAATAAGTAAAATCTAAAAAACAAAACAAAACAAAACAAAAAACCCCAAAAGGAAATGTCAGGCTGTTAACAATGAGACAACAGGCCCCAAATGGAGTCACTTACGCTAACCCCACATCAGCACACTGACAATACCTAAGCTAAATGCAGTTTCTGCCTCTAGCAAGAACATAACCTTTAACCCGTCAATGTGTAATTACCAAGTTAGCACTAGTGAGGTAATATGCCTGAGAGAGTCCCAACCGCCCTCAGAGTAAGGTGACATTGCCTGTTACAATCTATTCTTTGTTAGAGTAATAACTTTCTAGCCCCATCTTCTTCTGCCTATAAAAGTCTTCTGTCTATAAAGGCTTCTCAGAGATCCTTTCTACTTGCTAGATGCAATGCCGCCCAAATCATGGATTGTTGAATAAAGCCAATTAGATCTTCAAATTTACTCAGCTGAATTTTGTTTTCTAACAAGGGTTAAGTTCTACAGTATCTGTAACTCTATGAAATATAGTTCAGATACATCAACTAAAAGATAAAAACTGACAGAATAGTTAAAAAAAAAAAAGACTTAATTTTATGCTGTTATAGGGGAGCAAAACTTGGCAACCACAAAATGCAACTCTTTGGCATGTAGACTATTTTAGGCTGAATATTTTTAAGAAACAGAAAGTTCAGGAAGAACCTTTGACCTTCCCTCTGTCTAAAAGAGTTTAGAAAGAGGAATTGCTCGAGGAAGGGAGCTATCACCATAGATAACTATAGTGTAATATAAACTAGGTGTAGTAGACAGGGAGGAACCTGGCAAAGTCTGCTAAAATTCCTTTCTGTGCCCCACTGTTTCTTTCTTTCTTTTTTTTTTATGATTTTAGTTATTTATTTGACAGACAGAGATCATAAGTAGGCAGAGAAGCAGGCAGAGGGAGAGGGAGGAAGCAGGCTCCCTGCTGAGCAGAGAGCCCAACACAGGACTTGATCCCACAGCACCCTGGCATCGTGACCTGAGCCAAAGGCAGAGGCTTTAACCCACTGAGCCAGGCGCCCCTGCCCCACTGTTTCTTTGTGGCCCAGCACATATATGTTTACCAAACATTTACTTTTTCACCTTGCAGTGAATTGTCTTCCTTCCTTGAAATCCCAGACCCTTTCCCCTTTTTAATTGTGGATGACAAATAAACCTCAACTGCCTGCCTGTGGGGTACATTTTCTTATGGAGCCCCTGTACATACGTAGTTAACTTTGATTTTCTTGTTTATCTAGTTCATTGTCAACACAGTAAAGATGTTATTTAGGTTTAACACAATTTCTATAAAAATCTTAGTGAGTTTTTTTTTACAGATATAAAAACATTATTCTAAAATTTATATGAAAAGGCAAAGGAACTTTAGGAGTGGTTAAAACAACTTTGAACACTGAAATGTTGAAAAATTTTGAAAGTTAAGAATAAAGAGGGAGAAATCAGTCTACCTGATTGTAGGACTTACTATATATGTATAGTAATTAAGACTGTGTGCTGGGGCACCTGGGTGGCTCAGTGGGTTAAGCCTCTGCCTTTAGCTCAGGTCATGATCTCAAGGTCCTGGGATCGAGCCCCACATCAGGCTCTCTACTCAGCAGGGAGCCTGCTTCCCCCTCTCTCTCTGCCTGCCTCTCTGCCTACCTGTGATCTCTCTCTCTGTCAAGAAAAAAAAAAAAAAAGAAAAAAAAAACTTTAAAAAAAAAAAAAAAGACTGTGTGCTACTGAAATAGGTAATAGACAAATAAATGAGAAAGAATAAAGAACCCAAAAACAGATCTACACAGTATGCCCAAATGATTGTGGACAAATGTACAGAAGCACCTTACTGGAGGAAGGACAGCTTTCAACAAATGAAACTGGACATCCAAAGGCAAAATGGACAGAAACAATGAAAAAAGTAAACCTCGGATTCATACCTCCTGTACTAATAACTCCAAATGGATCAAGGACTTAAATATAAAATATTAAGCTGTAAAACATATAGAAAAAAAAAACAGGAGAAAATCTTCAGATCTAAAGAAAAATAAAGCATTCTTAGGTTTGACACCTAAAGTAAGAAAAAAAAATGATAAATTGAACTTCCTCAAAATTAAGCTTTAATTCCACGAAAGACCTGTTTAAAGAGGATGAAAATAAAAGTCAGAGAGTAGAAAAATTATTTGCAAATCCACACTTAACAGGATTATTGTCTAGATTTTATAAACAGTTCTCAAAACTTATCAGTAAAAATAGAAACAGTTCAATTGGAAAATGGACAGGAGACATGAAGAGCCATTTCACTGAAGAGGATATACTAATAAATAATAAGCATATGAAAAGATGTTCAATATCAGTAGCCACTAAGGAAATGTGTATTAAAACCACAGTGAGTGATCATTACGTATCTCTCAAAACCACTAAAATAAAAATAGTGACAACATCAAAGGCTAGTGAGGATGTCAAGGAATGAGGATAGTTACACACTGCTGCTGGGAATGCAAAATGGTACCACCAGTCTAGAGAACAGTTTCTTAAACTATAAACATACAACTATCATATGACCTAGCAAGTGCACTCCTGGGTATTTATCCTAGAGAAACAAACATTTATGGTGATATTATGATTTATAATTAGAAATATACATTTTGTAAAGTTTAAAAAATAAAAAAAAAAAGAAATATACATTTTGGTCTTTGTCTATGGTTCCTGGCACAAAATTCCTAAAACCACTGTAATTTCCTAATTGACAAAAAGCAATAGAAGCATCTTTTGTTATAATATTCAGCCTTTTGTTCTCAGTCCTAAAATAGACCCAGAGATTAAAGGTGAAAAGAGCATCTTTTGTTTATAACAAATTTGATCAATCACTTCTATATAAGAAAGCCTCCATAAAAATCCCTCAACTATAGGGCTTGGAGGCTTCCAGGTTGGTGAACACATGGAGGTACAAGGAGGGTGACACACCAAGAAAAGGAAGTTCCACACCCACCCCTCAAGCCCTGCCCTATGCATCTCTTCTAACTGGTTTCTCCTGAGTTGTATCCTTTCATAAAAAACTGGTCACCTAGTTAGTAAACTGCTTTCTGGAGTTCTGTGAGCTATTCTAGCAATTCACTGAATCCACGAAGGGGGTTGTGGGACCCTCAGATTTACAGCCAGTCAGTCAGAAACACAGGTGACAACCTGGCCTGTGACTGTCATCTAAAGTGGGAGCAGTCTTATGGTGTCAGGATTGACTTAAACTATAGGATAGCTGGTTGGGGTTCACTGGTAACTGAGGAATTGCTTGGCACAGATGAAAAAACCCACATATCTGGTTTATAGTGTTGTAAACAGTGCTCCCAGAGAAAACCAGTGAGTGGTTTGTTGTTGTTGTTTTAATATTTGCTTTCGCACAAAAACCTGAGAATGAATCTATGTAGCAGCTTTATGTGAAAAAGCTCTAAACTGGCCACAACCGAGAAAACAAACTGGTACATCAATACCCTGGAACTAGTAAGCAATAAAAGGAATTAACTCTTGATAAATGCAACAACTTGGATGAATTGCCAGATAAATTATGCTAAGTGAGAAGTACTAATTCAAAAATGTTATATGTATGTCATCATTCCGTTCTCACACTGAGAAAATGGTATAAATGAAGAACACATTAGCCACTGCCAGGAGTTAAGGAGCAGGTGAGAGCACAAAGGAAATGCGGTGGTTGTAACAGGGGAGCAGGAAGGATGCTGTGGTGACAGAATTGTTCTATACCTTTAATGTATCAAAGTCAATATCCTGGTTGTAATATTGTACTGCTTTTGTATGACGTTAACCTCCGGGAGGGGGGGGGGTAGGAGGAAAAGATACAAGGGATCTGTCTGTATATTTTTCTTAAAGTTGAGTATTATCTACAAATATGTTAAAATAAAATAGTTTAGGGGCACCTGGGTGGTTCAGTCGGTAAAATGGCCAACTCTCAATTTCGACTCAGGTCATCATCTCAGGGTTGTGGGATTAAGCCTCAAGTCAGGCTCTGCATTCAGCAAGGAGTCTGTTTGTGGATTCTCTCTCCCCGTGCCCCACACCCCTCCTTGCATGCACGTAATCTCTCAAATAAAATACATACATACATACATAATTTTTTTAATTAAGAAGTTTTAAAAAATTGACTCCATTTTTTCTTTCATAAAAAAGCATGAATAGATGAAAGTAACAAGTTAATTAAAAGCAAAGAAGTACTTCCCTTTTCCTGCCTCAACATCTATGTTTTAACTGTGAGTAAGTGTGCTAACTATATCATGGACTTAATATTCATCTGTAACTGGTAGATCTTTCATACACAAATTAAATATAAAAACAGAAAACATAATGTAATTCTAAATAACATAATCTCCTTACCAATGTACCCTGGAAACGTCCTGGTTTCTTATACCACGCTTTGTTGCCTTCCTCTTCACAGACACACAGATGATCCATAAGTCCGTTACTATACACAAAACATTTTCCTAACAAAGAAGGTCCCAACAGTCAAAAATTATTTCACAAAACTGTACTATTTTTACAGAGGAACAAATTCAAAGTACAATGAGTGGACTAGAAAATTATGAAAAGAGATACAACTTTGTTTTTACCTTTTATGATGAAAAATACATAAATTAATTTACCTGATGACAAAGAACTGGCCTCTAAACTCAAAGTGGTAAAAAGTAATTGAGTAAATTGATGAATTTTATGTTTTCATAAATGTAGTAAGCAAATGCACACAGAAATAAATTCTTTTAGGGTATCTGAGGGAATGCATAGGAATATCAAGGAGGAAAACCTGCTTTGAAATGAGCACATAGGTATACATCTTCTCCACTTGACAACAAGAAAACTCTGGTACCCAAGGGAAATTCAGACAAAAAAATTTTTTTTTAATTATACATACATTAAATATACATATCTGTATATACACATTATATAAACATATACAGAAATCTAATGGATAGCTGAAACTTGTTAAGAGAGTAGATGTTAAAAATTCTCTTAACATGAAAAAAATTGTTAATTTTGTGAGGGGACTGACTAAACTTACTGTGGTGATCTTTTCGCAATATATACATACATCAAGTCATCACATGGCACACCTCAAACTAATACAATGTTATATGTAAATTACACCTCAATTAGAAAAATACACAATTAAAAAAAGTTCTTTTCGGGTGCCTGGGCAGCTCAGTTGGTTAAGACACTGCCTTTGGCTCAGGCCATGATTCTGGCTTCCTGGTATCCAGTCCCATATTGGGCTCCCCCTGCTCTGCAGGGAGCCTGCTTCTCCCTTTCCCTGCCACTCCCCCTGCTTGGGCTCTCTCTGTGTCAAATAAATAAAATAAAATCTTAAAAAAAAAAAAGTTCTTCTCTATCAATGCAAACAGTGCTATGTTGACTCTTTCTCTGTATTTATGCTGCTCATTCTAGGTATTTATCAGCTTCTCGTTAATTTACCTCAACTTTCCCTCATAGCTACCCTTTCCCATTATTGGACTCACCCTGCCTGCCAAAATTACCTTTTCTGTTCAACCATATATATAAGTCTTGTATACATAGGTCTAAGTGTCTCCTTCTGCTTTTAAGGATTTCTTAAGTGTGTAGGAAACTGCTTTCCTTTTAGTCTCCTCCTACAATCTATCTATCCTGTCCTCTGTCTGAACTATAACTGTTGTTCATTCCATCTCAGTGCTGTGCTCATCAGAGTGGCATTTCTGTCTGAGCCAACATTCTCACAGTCCAAGCAGTCTGTTTTCTGCTATTTAAACAAGTTTGTCATAATCTTTATAAAACTGTAAAAGATTTATCAAGGAATTGCTATTTTTGCCCATCTAATAAAGATGTATAACTACTCTTTTCAAGTTCATATAAACTATACTGGCCAACAATTAACCAAGCTGCCTGATAAAATAATTTTCTACCACTATATTCAAGCAACAGTTGGATGAATGTTTTAGAATGTGCACAGCTTTTGGACTATGAAGGAAGCTAGATTCTAAGGCCCCTCATGCTTAGAATTCTGGTCTTACTTGTGAGGCACATACTCAAATATTAAACCATTCTATGCTTTAATTAGGTATATAAAAGTGTTATGACTGTTTTATATATTATTTATTTTCTGGCTAGACCCCATGATGTACAAGTACTGAAAAAAATTTTCTGCCTGAGTGTAAGGAGGTATGGGCTTTTAAAAATTAACAAAAAAATTATTCAAACAAAAATGAATAAAGTAACACTTAAAAGCCTGACAATATTTTCAGGGTAACTAGTACACATACCTTTGGAGAAAGGGTTGTTTTGGGCTTGGAGTCGAATTTTAACAACGTCGAGGGGTGTCACTATGAAGAAACATAAATTTTAATTAGGCAGTGATACCTATAAATGGTACAGATATTTGTCCAAAATTCACAAAATATATCAAATCAACTCCTCTTCATGACTATATAATAAGTAAGATTATTATCTTAAAATGGTTTTAAATTTAACATTCTCATTTTTTGACCCTGAATTCTGTTTAAAGAGGATCAATAAGAAGACAACGTAATGATTTCTCTTATGACTACTAAACTGTCATTTATAATATTTCTATAACAATAATTCCATTAACGTTAAAATGAAAATACTAGTATTTTAAAGAAAATACATCATCTAAGGTAAAGAGTAAGTGTTTTGGAAGTCTATGTAAAAATTTGAGAATAACTCTGTATTACAACTAATGAATAATCAAACAATACTAGTCTTCCTCATCTGTTAAATTCAGCTGTATCAAATAAAAACTATACATAATGAAGATCTGAATAAGCTAGCCAGAAATCATCTTTACTATCACACAGTGTTACTCCATTCAGGAACAGCATGGTAAAGGAGAATGGTCTTAATTTGTATGCTATTTTATCCAGGTAGAAAAAAAAGGCCAAATAGTGGTTCTAAGAAAACTTCTCCCCGTCTAAGAATGAGGAGGTCACGGTAAATCATTAGATGATCTCTAAAATTTTTGCAACACTAACATTCTGACCTGAAGTAAAATACTACACCTGAAAGCAATACATTTGCTCTAATCATCTATCTTAAATAAACTGGCCAACTTAAAAACCATTGAAATACAAATTATCACCTAAGTCATTTGTCTTTCTGTGAAAGAAATGGACTAAAAAACCAGAAAAATGTGGCCCAGAGGAATTAAAGAAATTCATGGTTAATGCAAGCAAAGGAAAACATAATTTGTATTTGTTTCTACCATAACTTGCCCAAATTTTGTGTTATTCGTTACACTAATATTTTATTCTATCTTCTTTCTTTCTATTTTAAAAAAGGCTAATAGAGTTATAAAAATTCAATACTGACAGGAACCTCAAAGAACTCCTGGTTTCAGCCCCTACTTCTATAGATGAAAAATGAGGTTCAGAGAGAAGTAGGGACAATCCCAAAGGGCACTTAGCCTGCAAATGGCAAAGCAAGGAATAAAAGTCAAGTCTCTTGATTCTCTGTCCAAGGTTCTTTTCATGTTACCATGCTCATGGAGAGAAAGCATGATGCAGCATGAATGATAATTTTAGCATTATTTCACAGATGGTAACCTCAAATGGAAATCATTCAGTTACATAATCCACAACAGTAACATTATTCTACCCATTAGTGATGTCAGTATAGCTCCACTGCAAGAAGCAAGCATTTGTTGAAGAGGTGTCACTTTGATAATCTGTGGTCCCTCTGATTCAGGATCCATATTTTTAACTGACTGAAGAAAAATCTGTTAAGGAAAAGATGTAAAATAAAAGTTTAACAAACATGCCTTTAAGTTTGATTGCCATAAATTAAATAAACTATAAAAACAACCACTATTAATATTAAAGCACATGTTGACCAGTATCAAAAATGAATACCTAAGTTCTATACAAAGGCAATACACAACTGTCATTAATAAAATATGTACTCTGATTCTCCAAATGCACTTCAGCTGTGTGGGCAGCAACATATTTATAAGACAGGTAAGAGAGCAGTAAGGAAACAGACTCTGGCCAGGTAACAGAATGAAGGCACCCGACTAATAAGTTTCAGAATTTGTGCATTTAGCCTCATAAGAACTACTCAGATACGCTCATGTAATGGAGAGTTAGCAAATATGCCACTATTTGTACTACACACCAAAAGTTGCTATGAAGGTATAAAATAAAAACACATAATCTTTGAAAGAAGCATTATCTTAGAAAAATTTGGTGAGAAAACATATACTCCTTTGCAAAAAACCAGTTAATATAAGAAAGTATAAAAATCACTTATAAACCTTTTCTTCAAAAATAACCACTAGCAATGTAAGTGTCATCTTTCCAAATGTCTATGTACACACAAATACATTTATATGCATGTCCATATGTATATAATACATACAGATACACATGTACATACAAATTACATGTTTACTAGTCAAATATGTACAAATATTCATATATCTGTGTACACGCATCTTTTTTTTTTTTTAAGGTTTTATTTATTTATTTGACAGAGAGAGATCACAAGTAGGCAGAGAGGCAGGCAGAGAGAGAGGGGTAAGCAGGCTTCCTGCTGAGCAGAAAGCCCGACGCGGGGCTTTATCCCAGGACCCTGAGATCATGACCTGAGCCGAAGGCAGAGGCTTAACCCACTGAGCCACCCAGGCGCCCTACACACATCTTTCTAAAAGATCTTGTTTAAAGAAACAAATAGGTTCCACTGCCTGGGTGGCTCAGTCAGTTAAGTGTCCGACTCTTGGTTTCAGCTCAGGTTACAATCGCATGGGTCATAAGACTGAGTACCATGTCTGGCTCCAAGCTCAGTGCAGAGTCCACTTGAGATTCTCTGCTTTTCCCTCTTCCTCTGCCCCTCCCCCTGCTCTTGTGACCAAGCACTCTCTCTCTCAAATAAATAAAATATAAAAAAAAAAAAAATTTCTATTGCTTAGTAGCCAGAGTGGGCACTTAAAAATACAGACACTGTATCAATAAATATAGAGGTACATTGTCATTTTTAATAGTTTTTTATATTTATTAGTCTCATATTGTTTGATAACTATGTTACTGTCAAATTTTCCTTATTCATTTATTCATACACTCTTATATAAATATCTCCATACACACAACTTTTTGTAGTCTTCCTAGAATTACGACAGAAGAAAAAGTAAGATTGTGAGGCTCAACTAAAAACTTGAGACAAATTGCCAAAATGCTTTCCAGAAAGGAGGGACCAATTTACACTTCCACTGGAAATAAATAAGATCCTATTAACCCAAAATTTCACCAAACTCTCCCTCTCGTTACATACCACTTATTTTTTTATGAACAGTTTGAAAGTAGTTTGCATACAACACACCCTGTTATTCTAATTACCTCAGAATATTCTTATATTTCACAGTAACATTATCAAATTGAGGAAACTTAGTACTCTGTAGTTTATATTCCAATTTTATCAATTATCCCAATAATCAACTTTATAAAAATGAATGGTGGTTTAATTGTTTCTTTAGATTTTTATTATTACTCACCTGGTTTAAGTCTTTTCTTCAACTCTATGCTCCAATATTTTATTGTTTGTAACATCAGTAGCTGAAAATCTGTAGTGAAAAATGAAAACAATTTTTATCTTTTCACACCAGAAAGGGAGAACCTCAAGGAAAGGAGCATGTAAAAAAACCTTAAAAAACAAATCAACAGGGGTGCCTGGGTGGCTCAGTGGGTTAAGCCTCTGCCTTCGGCTCAGGTCATGATCTCAGGGTCCTGGGATCAAGCCCTGCACTGGGCTCTCTGCTCAGCAGGGATCCTGCTTCCCACCCCCTGCCTGCCTCTGGTCTCGGTCGAATTAAAAAAATAAATAAATTAAAAAAAAACAACCCAGACAGCGGCACCTGGGTGGCTCAGTGGGTTAAAGCCTCTGCTTTCAGTTCAGGTCATGATCCCAGGATCCTGGGATCAAGCCCCACATCGGGCTCTCTGCTCAGTGGGAAGCCTGCTTCCCTGCCCCTCTGCCTGCGTGTGATCTCTGTCAAATAAATAAATAAAATCTTTTAAAAAACAAGGAAAAAGACAAATAAACAAATATTTATTGAATACCTTCTATTAAGTGCTTTGAGGAATATGAAAAGCATTCCACAAATGCTCATATTACATTTATTAAATTTCATTTATAAAATTTCATAGTATAATAAACTTCGGGGCACCTCGGTGGCTTGGTCGGTAAAGCGTCTGCCTTTGGCTCCTGATGCGGGGGTCCGGGGATCAAACCCTGTGTCAGCCTGACTCCCTGCCCAGAGGAGAGTCTGCTTCTCTGTCTTCTTCTGCCCCTCCCATAAGCAAGTTCATGCTTGCTCTTTCTTCCTCAAATAAATAAATAGAATCTTTAAAAAAATAGTATAATAAACTTCATTTATTAAACTTCATTTATAAATCTTCACATTGTCCCAGTAAATTTGTTTTGCTTAAAAAAAAACAAAACTCTCAGAGCACCTGGGTTGTTCAGTTAAGTGTCAGACTCTATCTTAGCTCAGGTCTTGATCTCAGAGTCATGAGTTCAAGTTTGGTGTTGGGCTCCACACTGGGCGTGGAGCCAGACATGGTACTCGGTCTTATGACCCCTGGGATCGTGACCAGATCTGAAACCAAGAATCGGATGCTTAACTGACTGAGCCACCCAGGCAGTGGAACCTATTTATGTTTCTTATCATTTCAAAACAAAACCAAAAATTCTAGAAGCTGAACATGCTGATCAATCTTGGTATCACGAGTCAACTAGATTTTGTGACACAAAATTATGTCACCAGGATTATCTGTAAAGCATTTTGCAGGGAAAAAACCTTTAATTTTAATCTAAACAATCCATTAGATCTAACTTCCAATTTATAGAAAATTCAGAGAGTAAAGTAAGAGGGTAAAGAATGCCAAAAAACAGAAGTTGAAATACCATATAGGACTATTGTCTTCATTCTTTAACAATGAAATTAAGTTGGGAAAAAGATAGCAGAGAAGGGAGAACTGTTCTAGAATAAGGGAATCTTCTGAGAGTCACCAACCAGATACATCCTGGTTCAAATAAATAAAATTTTAAAAGTCAGTTTGAGAGTATATAAAGAAATCTGAATATGGGCTGAACATGGGCTGGATATTAGATAAAATTAAAAATTATTATTTTTTGCTGAGATAATGGTATTATACCAATACCAGTTTAATACCAGTTATAATGGAAGGGTCTTTTTTTTTTAAAGAAATTCATATTAGAAATATTAAAGGCTAAAATGTTGTAATAGTTGTAGTTCATAATACTTCAGAAAAAATAAATAATAAATAAATTTATTTAGTTATTATCCTGAACAACAGGATTTTTTAGGTTTGTGAAATATATGCAGAATCTCCAAGTCTAAGAAAATACTCCTAACATTCTTTTACATGAACATGGATAAGTGGGAAAATAATATACACATGCTAGAATATAGGTACATTCCTCCTCCAGAAATAAAAGGCCTACAATGCTTTATTTTGACATCTATTCCAGCAAAGTTGGCACCTGAATATGCTCAAACTTGAAACTAAAGCCAGAAAGATAGTTATGTTTCTAGTAATTGTTACAGAATGTTAAGGGGAAAAAGTCAGAAATTTAGAGGTAACATTTTATAACTTAGAATTAAGGTTACTGGATTTTTTATTACTTTTTTTTTAAAAATTTTTCAGCGTAACAGTATTCATTGTTTTTGCACCACACCCAGTGCTCCATGTAATACGTGCCCTCCTTAATACCCACTACCTGGCTCCCCCAACCTCTCACCCCCCGCCCCTTCAAAACCCTCAGGTTGTTTTTCAGAGTCCATAGTCTCTCATGGTTCACCTCCCCTTCCAATTTCCCTCAACTCCCTTCTCCTCTCCATCTCCCCATGTCCTCCATGTTATTTGTTATGCTCCGCAAATAAGTGAAACCATATGATAATTGACTCTCTCTGCTTGACTTATTTCACTCAGCATAATCTCTTCCAGTCCCGTCCATGTTGCTATAAAAGTTGGGTATTCATCCTTTCTGATGGAGGCATAATACTCCATAGTGTATATGGACCACATCTTCCTTATCCATTTGTCCATTGAAGGGGATCTTGGTTCTTTCCACAGTATGGCGACCGTGGCCATTGCTGCTATAAACATTGGGGTACAGATGGCCCTTCTTTTCACTACATCTGTATCTTTGGGGTAAATACCCAGTAGTGCAATTGCAGGGTCATAGGGAAGCTCTATTTTTAATTTCTTGAGGAATCTCCACACTGTTTTCCAAAGTGGCTGCACCAACTTGCATTCCCACCAACAGTGTAAGAGGGTTCCCCTTTCTCCACATCCTCTCCAACATACGTTGTTTCCTGTCTTGTTAATTTTGGCCATTCTAACTGGTGTAAGGTGGTATCTCAATGTGGTTTTAATTTGAATCTCCCTGATGGCTAGTGATGATGAACATTTTTTCATGTGTCTTACAGCCATTTGTATGTCTTCATTGGAGAAGTGTCTGTTCATATCTTCTACCCATTTTTTGGTATGATTATCTGTTTTGTGTGTGTTGAGTTTCAGAAGTTCTTTATAGATCCTGGATATCAACCTTTGTCTCTACTGTCATTTGCAAATATCTTCTCCCATTCCGTGGGTTGCCTCTATGTTTTGTTGACCGTTTCCTTTGCTGTGCAGAAGCTTTTGATTTTGATGAAGTCCCAAAAGTTCATTTTCGCTTTTATTTCCTTTGCCTTTGGAGACATGTCTTGAAAGAAGTTGCTGTGGCTGATATTGAAGAGGTTACTGCCTATGTTCTCCTCTAGGATTCTGATGGATTCCTATCTCACGTTGAGGTCTTTTATCCATTTCGAGTTTATCTTTGCATATGATGTCAGAGAATGGTCGAGTTTCATTCTTCTACATATAACTGTCCAATTTTCCCAGCACCATTTATTTAAGAGATTGTCTTTTTTCCACTGTATATTTTTTGCTGTTTTGTCGACGATTATTTGACCATAGAGTTGAGGGTTCATATCTGGGCTCTCTACTCTGTTCCACTGGTCTATGTGTCTGTTTTTATGCCAGTACTATGCTGTCTTGGTGATCACAGCTTTGTAGTAAAGCTTGAAATCAGGTAACGTGATGCCGCCAGTTTTATTTTTGTTTTTCAACATTTCCTTAGCAATTCGGAGTCTCTTCTAATTCCACACAAATTTTAGGATTATTTGCTCCAGCTCTTTGAAAAATACTGGTGGAATTTTGATCAGAATGGCATTAAAAGTATAGATTGCTCTAGGCATACAGACATTTTAACAATGTTTATTCTTCTGATCCAAGAGCATGGAATGGTCTTCCAGCTTTCTGTCTTCTTCAATTTCTTTCATGAGTATTCTGTAGTCCCTCGAGTACAGATCCTTTACCTCTTTAGTTAGGTTTATTCCCAGGTATCTTATGGTTCTTGGTGCTATAGTAAATGGAATCGATTCTCTAATTTCCCTTTCTGTATTTTCATTGTTAGTGTATAAGAAAGCCACTGATTTCTGTACATTGACTTTGTATCCTGACATGTTACTGAATTGTTGTATGAGTTCTAGTAGTTTTGGGGTGGAGTCTTTTGGGTTTTCCATATAAAGAATCATGTCATCTGTGAAGAGAGAGTTTGACTTCTTCATTGCCAATCTGGATACCTTTTATTTCTCTTTGTTGTCTGATTGCTGTTGCTAGGACTTCTAATACTATGTTGAACCAGAGTGGTGAGAGTGGGCATCCTTGTCGTGTTCCTGATCTCAACAGTAAGGCTGTCAGCTTTTTCCCATTGAGGATGATATTTGTTTTGGGTCTTTAAAAGTAGTTTAGAAAAATATATTAGCAATCTCCTAAGATCTTCACATGTATCTACTTACAATGAGATCTGTGAAATTAGTCTTTGATTTTTTTTGAAAAATAAAGTGGAGAAAAAAAGAATAATATAGGCAAAGATTTGGGGGTAGTTGGAAAAAAAGTGGGAAGTAATAATCTTAGTGGACTGTCTAGAACTTATGATGTATTCTCCAGGGCTTTAAATTCTTTACAGTTCTATCAACGTACTTCCCTCATATCATCCTCAATGGGGAAATACTGAGAGACTTTCCTCTATGATCAGATACAAGACAGGGATGTCCACTCACACCACTGCTATTTCACATAGTACTGGAAGTCCAGGCCTCAGCAATCAGACAACATAAAGAAATAAAAGGCATTCAAATTGGCCATGAAGATGTCAAACTTTCATTATGACATGATACTCTATGTAGAAAGCCCAAAGACTACCCGCACCTGCAAGTTACTAGAACTGATACACGAATTCAGCAAAGTAACAGTATACAAAATCAATGTAGAGAAATCTGTTGCATTTCCATCCACCGATAACGAAGAAGCAGAAAGAGAAATCAAGGAATTGATCCTATTTGCAACTGCACCAACAACAATAAGAATAAGCCTAAGAATAAACCTAACCAAAGAGGTGGAACACCTGTATTATGAAAACTATAGAACACTTATCAAACTGAAGATAACACAAAGAAATGGAAAAACATTCCATACTCATGAATTGGAAAAACAAATACTGTTTAAATGTCTACACTACCCAAAGCAATCTACACATTTAATGCAGTCCCTATCAAAATACCACTAGCATTTTTCACAGAACTAGAACAAACAATCCTAAAATATTTGCATAGAACCACAATAGACCCTGAATACAAAGCAACATTGAAAAAGAAAAGCAAAGTGGGAGGCATCACAATTTTGGACTTCAATCTATATTACAAAGCTGTAGTCATCAAAACAGTATGGTACTGGCACAAAAACAAGACACACAGATCAACGGAAAAGAAAAGAAAATCCATGGGTGCCTGGGTGGCTCAGTGGGTTAAAACCTCTGCCTTCAGCTCAGGTCATGATCCCAGCGTCCTGGGATCGAGCCCCGTATCGGGCTCTCTGCTCAGCGGGGAGCCTGCTTCCTCCTCTCTCTCTGCCTGCCTCTCTGCCTACTTGTGATCTCTGTGTCAAATAAATAAATAAAATCTTTAAAAAAAAATAGAAAATCCAAAAAAGGACCTATAACTATATGGTCAAGTAGTCTTCAACAGAGCAGGAAAGTATATCAAATGGAAAAAAAAAAGGTTTCTTCAACAAATGGTGTTGGGAAAACTGAGCAGCCACATGCAGAAGAATGAAACTGGGCCACTTTCTTACACTGCATACAACATAAATTCAAAGTGGAGGGAAGATCTAAATTTACAGAAAAAAAAAATCCATCAGGGACGCCTGGGTGGCTCAGTTGGTTAAGCAGCTGCCTTCGGCTCAGGTCATGATCCCAGTGTCCTGGGATCGAGTCCCGGCATCGGGCTCCTTGCTCGGCAGGGAGCCTGCTTCTCCCTCTGCCTCTGCCTGCCGTTCTGTCTGCCTGTGCTTGCTCTCTCTCCCTCTCTCTCTCTGACAAATAAATAAAATCTTAAAAAAAAAAAAAAATCCATCAAAATCCTAGAGGAGAACACAGACAGCAACTCCTTGACCTCGGGAATAGCAACTTCTTACTAGACACATCTCCAAAGGCAAGGGAAACAAAAGCAAAAATGAACTATTGGGACTTTAAGATAAAAATCTTCTGCACAGTGAAGGAAACAGTAAATAAAACTAAAAGGCAGCCTGTGCAATGGGAGAAGATATTTGCAAATGGCCTATGTGATAAAGGATTAGTATCCAAAATCTATAAGGAACTTACCAAACTCAACAGCCAAAAGAACCAAATAATCCAGTTAAGATATGGGCAGAAGACATGAATAGATACTTTTCCAAAGAAGACATCCAGATGGCCAACAGACCCATGAAAAGATACTCAACATCATTCCTCATCAAGGAAATACAAATCAAAACCACAAAGAGATACCACCTCATACCTGTCAGAATGGCTAAAACTAATAACACAGGAAACAACAGGTGTTGGCCCGGATGTGGAGAAAGGGGAACCCTCTTACAGTGTTGGTGGGAATGCAAGCTCCTGCAGCCACTCTGGAAAACAGTATAGAAGTTCCTAAAAAAGTTAAAAATTGAACTACCCTTATCTAGTAATTACAATAATAGGTATTTACCCAAATGATACAAAAGTACTGATTTGAAAGGGCACAGGCACCCTGGTATTTATAGCAGCATTATCAACAATAGCCAAATTATGGTAAGAGCCCAAATGTCCACTGACTGAAGAACAGATAAAGGAGATGTGGGGGATATGTGTGTGGAGACACACACACACACACACACACACACACACGAATATTAGTCATCAAAAGGAATGAAATCTTGCCATTTGCAATGATGTGGATGAAGCGAGAGTACATTATGCTAAGCAAAATAAGTCAGAGAAAGACAAATGCCACTGTGATGTCACTCATATGTGGAATTTAAGAAACAAAACAGATGAACATAAGGAAAAAAAAAAGAGAGAGGGAAGTAAACCGTAAGACACTCTTAATGATAAAGAACAAACTAAGGGTTGATGGAGGGAAATGGGCAGGGAATGGGAGGAATCACTACTGATTTAGAGGAAACACTAAATTCAACTCCTGAAACCACTATTACACTATATGTTAACTAGAATTTAAATAAAAATTTGAGGGACACCTGGGTGTCTCAGCTGGTTAAGCGGCTGTCTTTGGCTCAGGTCATGATCCCAGCGTCCTGCCACTCTGCCTGTCTGTGTTCGCTCTCTTGCTCTCTCTCTGACAAATAAATAAGTAAAATCTTAAAAAAAAAAAAAAAAAGAGTACAACATGGTAATTGGACAATTATATATGCTACAAAATGTTGACCACCATAATATAGTTACAATCTGTCACCATATGAAGTTATTAAAATGTTACTCACTATATCCTCTATGTTGTATTTTTCGTCTTGTCTTATTTTAGAAGTTAAAGTTTGTACCTCTTAGCCCGTTTCACCTGTTTTGCCCAGTCCCCCACTGCCCTCATGTCTGGCAATCACCAAATTTGTTGTCTGTATATATGAGTTTTTGGGTTTTCTTTACAATGTCTTCATTTGTTTTGCTTTTTTGACCACACAAGTATGTGAAATCATATACTATTTGACTCTATTTGACTTATTTCATTTAACACAATACCCTACAGATTAAATCATGTTGTCAAAAATGACAGTATTTTTTTAATGGCTGAGTAATATTCCAATGTAAATATATACTACATCTTCCTTATATATTCATCTATTGATGGACATTTAGGTTATTTCCATATCTTGGCTATTATAAATACCATCACAATAAACATAGGGTATATCTTTTCAAATTAGTGTTTTTGTTTTCTTTCTTTCTTTCTTTTTTAAAAGATTTTATTTATTTGACGGACAGAGATCACAAGCAGGCAGAGAAGGAGGCAGAGAGAGAGGAGGAAGCAGGCTCCCCGCCGAGCAGAGAACACGATGCAGGGCTCAATCCCAGGACCCTGGGATCATGACCTGAGCTGAAGGCAGAGGCTTTAACCCACTGAGCCACCCACGCGCCCGTGTTTTTGTTTTCTTCGGGTAAATACACCACAGTGGGATTACTGGATTGTGAGATTACTATTTTTAAGTTTTTGAAGAACCTCCATGTTTTCCATAGTGGCTACACCAATTTATATTCCTACCAATGGTACATGAGGATTTCCTTTTCTCCACAATCTCATCAACACTTATTTTTTGCCTTTTTGATACTAGCCATTCTGACAAGTGTAAAGTGTTAAGTCACTATAGTTTTAAATTGCATCTCCCTGATAATTAGTGACAATAAGCATCTTTGTGTCTGTTTGCCATCTGTAAATCTCCTTTGGAAAAATGTCTTTTTGGATCTTTTGTCCATCTCTTTGCCTATGTTCTTGATGTTAACTTGTATGAGTTCTTCACTGGTTTTGGATATTAACCTCTTACTGGAAAAATCATCTGCAAATATCTTTCCCCATTCACTAGCTTGCCTGTTTGTTTTGTTGATGGTTTCCCTTGCCCTGCAAGAGGATTTTGGTTTCATGTAGTCCTAACTGCTTATTTTTGCTTTTTCCCTAAAGAAGAATGATCCAGAAAAAAATATTGCTAAGACCGATAACCAAAAGTTTACTATGTTGTTGTTAAGTTTTATGGTTCCAGGTCTTACATTTAGGTCTGTAATCCATTTTATCTCTGCACACGGTATAAAAAGTGGTCCAGCTTTGTTCTTTCGCATGTACCCATCTAGTTTTCCCAACACCATTTTTTGAAGAGATGTCATCCCCTCATTGTATTATTCTTACCTATTTTGTTACAGATCAATTGACCATGTTAAGTGTGACTTTATTTCTGGGCTGTTCCACTGTTCCATGTGATCTATCCTGTTTTACTCTTCCATTACCATACTACTTTGGTTACTCAAACTTTATAGTATACTTTAAAATCTAGGATTATAACAACTTCAGCTTTGTTCTTTCTCAAGATCGCTTTGGCTATTCAGGGTCTTCTGTGGTTCCACGAAAATTTTATGACTTGTTTCAGTTCTGTGAAAAATGCTATTGGTATTTTAGTAGAGATTGCATTGAATCTGTAGACTGCTAAGGATAGCACGAACATTTTAACATACTAACATAAAATATTAACATAAAAACATTAATTCCTCCAATTCATGAGCATGAAGTAACTGGAGTTCATAAATGAGAGCACTGGCAAAGGTAACAAGGATAAATATAAAAGAAAATGGATAAAACAATAAAGTAAATCTCTGCTTATAAGCATACAATATATAAAGGTGTAATCTGTATGACTACAAAGACACAAAGAAGGTAAGGAATGGAGCTATAAGAAAGCAAATTTTTATATACTAAGATTAAATTGGTATTAATCTGAACCAGATTGTTATAAGTTAAAATACTAATTGTAATCACCTCAGAAACCACCAAACACCCCCCTCAAAACAGAAAAACCCCACACACATCCACAAAATGTACCAGAAGATGTAGAGCTGTGGTCCAAGATGGTGACAAAGAAAGACCCTGAACTCTCCTTTAGACATACTAAATCTACACCTATTTATAGAGCAGTTCCTCTTAAAGAACCAAGGGCTGACTGAACAGCTTCTGCACAAAAAAAGAACATATAAAGAAAGGCTAGAGAGACCACACAGAAGACAACAAGAGAGATGGACAGAAGATAATGAAGGGAACCCCCAAATGCAGGGGACTGTAATGGAAGTGTAGGAGTGCTGACAATACTGATTCCATCTTTAGACCACCATCTCGTTCATTTCACTTAATGGTCCTTCTTGGGCTATGCGTTTCAGGCCCCTTGGAGACTCAATCTACATACCTTAGAAATGCTTGCCAAGTTCAGGATAGGGGAAGGCTGAATTTGGCCTTCCATGAATCTGTTAAGGATAACAGTCTTTCCCGTTCCTCACACATAGGAGGTGCCACAAGATCTAATTAAAGGTTACTGTCAATTAGGTGCTCACGAATCCTTTCAGGTACATGCAAACCCTTTAGCCTCACCACAATGCCCTTTGCATGTCCACTTATTCTATAAAATCTGTGGATTTAAATCCAAACTTTGCAGAGAAAAACTGTGCAGTTGCCGTGGATCATTCTCCACCTAAACCTCCCTTGTCAGTAAGTTACCCTGAATAAAACTCTGTAAACTGTACAAAACCGCCTATTTTGTTTTTCAGTCTCAAAGTACCTTTTTAGTTTGGGGGAGACTTTACTGTCCCTTCCCACTTTCTAAAAGGGAACGGATAGTACTGAGGAACCTAAAGCAGATATGTCTGCCTTGGGGCATAGAAAAAAAAGTCTCAGTTTAAGATATCCAGCCTTAGAATTCTGTCAGCCAGGGAGCTGCTGGACTTCTCTTCACGCTGGAGGAGCTGGTGAGTGCCACAGTTTATGTTTACCCTCTGCCCTGATAATGCAGACTGGAGCACAGTTCTGGGCACCATTGCTGGCCTGCCACCTCAGTGAGCCCTGCCATAGCTCCACATGCCCTGGGACACAGAAAAAAATGTGTAGGTTTAAAAGAGCATCTAAAATATAAAAGATCCAGACCTAGACCTCCACCAAACAGCAAGGGAGCTACCGGAATTCTCTCTGGGTCAGTGGTGCTGGTGAGGACCATGGTTTATGTTCCCCTCCACACTGACAGCATGCACAGGAGCAAGGTCTGGGTGCCACAGCTGGCCTATAGTTTCAGTGAGTCCCAGGTCCAGCTACACCAGACCTATCAGTCCCACTAAGGCAGCTCCAGTGCCGTATACACCAAGAGACCCCTACAGCTCTGGCTATCATGCCAAGGTGACACAGATATAAGCACCGCAGAACACCTCAGGCCTACACCATTTCACTCCCAGCATCGAGTACTCTGGGACCTCCTGACTCATGCCTGTTTCAGCTCCAATCACCCTGGAAAGCTGCCCCTTCAGGGAGTGCCCCCAGGACACCCCAGCCCATGCTGGCCTTGGCTCCAATCACCCTGCCAAGGCACACTCTGCAGTGAGCACCCCTGGACACCCAGGCTTGCAAACACTTCAGCTTCAGCTATCCTCCCAGGGCACCTGCTGGGTGGAAAGCCCAGGGACCACCTCAGTTCCAGCTCACTTTAGCTACAGCTATATTGCTGGAGTACTCAGTATGTAGAGCACCCAGGGACACCCCAACTCGTGCCCCACCTCAAATTTATTTGTTACAGAGAACACACCAGGAACCCCTGTTTGTGCCCTGCCTCAGTCATCCCACTAGTGTGCCCTCTGCATGGGACAGGATACCCCACCCTGGACCCACTTCAGCTTTAGCTATGCTGTCAGGGTGCCTTCTTCATGGAGAGCCCTGGAACTGCCCTGGCCCATGCCCACTTCAGCTTTGGTCATTCTACCAGGGCAGCCCAATGTGGCATACTCTAGGACCCCCAGCACATGCTAGAGATAGTTCCAGCCAGTCAAAGTCACCAGGCACACATAGTCAACATAGGGTCTGACCATATAGTAAGACCATTCCCTCAAGTATAAAAGTACTCACTCACCAATTCATAGAAACAAACACCGCAAAGTCAAGCAAATTAGGAGAGAGAAATTGCTCCAAATGAAGGAATAAGAAAAAAAAAAAAGAATCGAAATAAGAAGTACACCACATAGAGTGGAAAGCAATGATCACAAAGACGCTAATCAGACTGAAGAGAAAAGAACTGAGTGAGAACTTCAACAAAGAGATAGAAAATTTAAAAAAAAATCTAACAATTAAAATTCGAAAATGCAGTAATTGAAATGAAAAATATATTACAGGGAATGAATAGTAGATTCTTGGCTGCAGAAGAACAGTTATGCAACCTGCAAACAGGGTAACTGAAAGCATCCAAACTCAGCATCAAACAAACAAAAAAAAAAAAAAAAAAAGAGAGGGAGAAAGAAAGAAAAAAAATAAGAATAAGTTAAGGGATCTCTTAGACAACATCAAGTGAACAAAAGTTCACATTATAGGGCTTCCAAAAAGAAGAGAGAGACATAAAAGGACAGAAACCTTATGTGAAGAAATAATAGCTGAAAAACTCCCTAACTGGGGAAAGGAAAGAGACATCCAGGATCTGGAAGCATAGAGAGTTCCAAACAAATGAACCCAAGGAGGTCCACAATAAGATAAACAAACATTAAAATGACATATATTAAAGATAGAAAATTTTAAAGCGAGCAAGGAAGAAACAAAAAAAGTTACAGACAAGGGAAACCCTGTAAGGCTATCTGCTGATTTTTCAGCAGAAATTTTGCAGGCCAGAAGAGAGTGGCATGATATATTCAGAGCTGAAAGGAAAAGATCTGTCACCAAGAATACTCAACTCAGAAAGATTATCATTCAGAATTGAGGGAGAGATAGTTTCTCCATGAATGAAAGTTAATGAGTTCATCACCACTAAACCAGCCTTACAAGAAATGTTAAAGGAATTTCTTTTAAGTGGAAAAAGTGATACTTAGAAGCAAAAAAATTATGAATAATAAGATGTAAAATATGACAATATATACATAAAAGATGGAAAAGTTTCTTTTAGAATGCAAAAAAAGTTCTTTTAGAATGTGTTTGGACTTAAAAGACCATCAATTAAATATAGATTGTTATATATCTAAGATTTTATACATGAACCTCATGGTAACCACAAACCAAAAACCTGTAATAGATACATAAAGAATAAAGAGAAAGCCAAGCAAAACACAGAAAGTCATCAATCATAGGGAAAGAGAGCAAGAGAGAAAAAAAAGTAACAGAATTACAAAAACAACCAAAAAATAATTAACAAAATGGCAATATACTTTAAATGCATACTATACTTTCCTTTAAACGCAAATGGTCTAAATGCTCCTATCAAAAGACACAGGGTGGAGGAATGGATAAAAAACCAGTACCCAACTGTATGCTGACTACAGGAGACTAATTTCATACCTAAAGACACAAAAAGATTGAAAGCAGAAGGATAGAAAAAAAGATACCATACAAAGAAAAGAAAAAAAAAAAAAGCTGGTTTGTAAAAACTTAGAAAAATAAATTTAAAAAGGAAGACTGTAATAAGACACAAATAAGGAATTTACATGATGATAAAGGGGCAAATTCAAACAAGAAGGTTTAACAATTGTAAATACCCACAAACCTAACACTGGAGCATCTATATGCAGAAAGCAAACAATAAGGGGGACTTTAACACCCCTTACATTAATGGGTAGATCATCCAGACAGAAAATCAACAAGGAAACAGAGTCTTTGAAGAAAACATTAGACCAGATGGACCTAAAAGTATATACAGAACATTCCATCCAAAAATGAAATACACATTCTTTTCAAGTGCACGTGGAACATTCTCCAGGATAGACCACATTAAGGCCATGAAACAAGTCTTAATAAATCAGGAAGACTGAAATATCATGGATATTTTCCAAATACAACAGTATGAAACTAGAAATCAATCACAAGAAAAAACACAAGAAAACTCATGTCAAGGCTACACAACATGCTATTAAATGGCCAATGGACACCAAGAAATCAGAGGAAATTAAAAAAAATACATCTAGACAAATAAAAATATAATGGTCCAAAATCTTTGGGATGTAAGAAAGGCAGTTCTAACAAATAAATTTAAATGATACAGGCCTACCTCAAGAAGAAAAATATATATATAAAAAAAAATCTAACTTTATACCTAAAGAAACTAGGAGAGTAAGGACAAAGCCCATGATGAGTAGGAAAAAAGAACTATGTAAGATCGAGAATAAATAAATGAAATAGAGACTAGAAAGAAAAAAAAAAAAAAGCTGATTAGACCAAAAGCTGGTTCTTTGAAAATATAAACAAAAGGGATAAGCCTTTAGCCAAACTCATTAAAAAAAGATAGAAAATGAGAAATAAAGAATGGTAACAACTGACACCATAGAAATACAAAAAATTCTAAGAGAATAATTTATATTCTAAGAGAAAAATTTATATGTTTGGAATTTAGATAACCTACAAGAAATGGATAAACTCCTAGAAATATACACTTTCCAAACCTGAATGAAGATATAGAAAATCTGAACAGACCAATTATTAGTAATAAAATTGAAACCATAATCAAACAACTTCCAACAAACAAAAGTCCAGACCCAGATGTATTCACAGGAGAATTTTACCAAACACTTAAAGAATAGTTAATACCTATTGTCCTCAAACTATTCCAAAAAACAGAAGAGTAAAGAAAGCTTCCAAATACATTCTATGAGACCTTCATTACCCTATATCAAAACCAAACATATATTCTACAACAAAATGAAAATCACAGGGCTATATCTTTAATGAACACAGATGCAAAGATCCTCAACATAATATTAGCAAACCACACTCAACAATACATTAAAAAGATTATTCACAATGATCAAGTGGGATTTATTCCAGGGATGCAAGGATGGCTCAATATTCACAAGTCAATCACTGTGATACACCATATCAACAAAACAAATGACAAAAACCACATGATCATTTCAACAAATGCAGAAAAAGCATCTGACAAAATTCAACATTTATTCATAATAAAAACTCTCAAAAAGTTTGTTTTTTGTTTTTGTTTCTTTTAAAGGGGGAGAAAGGAGAGGGAGACAATCTTAAGGAGGCTCCATACCCAGCAGAGCCTGATGTGGTGATCGATCTCATAATCCTGAGATTATAACATGAGTTGAAATCAAAAGTTGGACACTTAACTGACCGAGCCGCCCCCAAAATGTGGGCTTATAGGTAATATACCTCAACATTAGAAAGAATGGAAAACCCACAGTGAACATTACACTCAACAGTGAAAAATGGAGATATTTTCCTCTATGTTTAGGAACAAGAAAAGGAAGTTCACTCTTGCCACTCTTATTTAATATAGTACTGGAGTCCTAGCTGCAGGAACCAAACAAGAAAGATAAGGCATCCAAATTGGAAAAGAAGAAGTTAAAGTCACTATTTGCAGATGTCATGATACTATACATAGAAAACTCAAAAGAGTCCACCAAAAAACTTTTAGAATAAATGAATTCAGTAAAGCTGCAGGATGTAAGTTACATGCAGAAATCAGTAGCATTTCTATACACCAATAACAAAGTAGAAGAAATAGAAATTAAGGAAATAATTCCATTTACATTTATTCCAGAAAGGATAAAATACCTAGAAACAAACTTAACCGAGGAGATGAACGACTTGTACTCTGAAAGCTATGTAACACTGATGAAATAAATTGAAGGCAACACAAATAGAAAGATATCCCATGCTGAAGGGCTGGAAGGATATTGTTAAAATGTCCATAATACCCAAAGCAATCTTCAGATTGAATGCAATCCCTATTAAAATGGCAACATCATTTTTTTTTATTTTTTTACAGAACTAGATAGGTAATATCAAAATCTGTATCGAACCACTAAAGATCTCAAATACGCAAAGCATCCTGTGAAGGAAGAACAAAGCTGGAGGAATCACAATCCCAGTTTTCAAGATATACTATAAAGCTGTAGTAATGAAAAGAAAACATTATGGTGTTGGCACAAAAATAGACACATTTATCAGTGGAACAGAATAGAAAGCCCAGGAATAAACCCAGAAGTACGTGGTCAATTAATGTACATCAAAGGCAGTACAAATAAACAATGGGGAAAAGACAGTCTCTTCAATCAACGGTGCTGAGAAAACTGGATTGCTACATGCTAAAGAATGGAAATGGACCACTTTCTCACACCATACACAAAAATAAACTCAAAATAGATTAAGAACCTAAATGTGAGTCCCCACACCATAAAACTCCTAGAAGGAAACACAGGCAGTAATTTCCTTGACATCGACCAGAGCAATATTTTTGTAGAGGTCTCCTCAGGAAAGGGAAACAAAATAAAAAATAAACTACTGGGACTACACTGATATAAAAAGCTTTGACCTGACAAAGGAAATATCTACATAAGAAAAAGGCAATGTACCAAATGGGAGAAGATAGAAGCAAATGATTATCCAATACTAGTGGAAGCAAAAATATAAAGAACTCACACAATTCAACACCAAAAACACAAACAAAATGATTTTTTAAAAGGGCAGAGGACCCAGATAGACATTTTTGTAAATAAGACAAACAGATGGCTTACAGACTTACAAAAAGATCTTCAACATCAGTCATCATCAAGGAAATGCAAATCAAACCAGAGTGAGATATCACCTTATTCCTGTTAGAATGGCTAGAATGAAAATGTCAAGAAATAACAAGCACTGAGGGAATGTGGAGGAAAAGGAACCCTTTTCCCACCAACACTGTTGTAGTGTTGTAGTGTAGCCACTGTGGGAAATAGCATGGAGGTTCCTCAAAAACTTAAACAGAAGTACATATCATCCAGTAATTCTACTGTGGTATATTTACCAAAAAAACCCCAAACAAACAAACAAAAATCCAACAACACTAGTTCAAAAATACATATACACCCTTATGTTTATTGCAGTCTTACTTATAATAGCCAAGATATGGAAGCAACCCAAGTATACGTTAATAGATGAATGGATAAGAAAGATGCTATATATATTTACATATTATAATGTAGTATTACTGAGCCATAAAAAAGGATGAGATCTTGCCACCTTAATAACACAGATGACCTGGAGGAGGTTACGCTAAGTGAAATAAATCAGCTGTAGAGACAAATACCATATGATTTCACATATATATGGAACAAGTACAGTGAACTGATGCCTGCCAGAGGGTAGGGGATGGGGGAACGGACAAAATGGGTGAAGAAGAGTGAGAGATAGTCTTTCAGCTATGTATTGAAAAAGTTACTGGGATAAAAGATATAGAGAATCAGGAATATAGTTAATGGTATTGTAACAGGGTTCTATGATATCTTTTGGTAGCTATACTTGTGGTAAGCATATCATATTGTATAAATACCATGAGATATCACTTCGCAGCAGTAAAAAGGTCATAATTTAAAAAAAAAGGAAAAAAGAAAAAGAATGATAGGTATGTGGAGAAACGGGAAACCTTTTACATATGCTGGTGGGAAGGTAAAACCAGGCAGCCATTGTGGAACGTTGGACAGTTCCTCAAAATGTTAAACACAAAATTTTCATATGGCCCAGCAATTCCAGTATTAGATATATAACTAAGAGAACTAAAAACATACAGTCTAACAAAAATTTGAAAGGTTCTGTATTTTGATTGCAGTAAGTAATTACATGGATATACATATTTATTAGAAGTCCATCTATACATTTAAAATGGGTCTATTTTATGGGACTATACCTGCCAAGGGATACATTCCATCACACCCAGTGGATGCCTGAAACCCCAGGCAGTAACAAACTCAACGTATTTGTTTTCCTATATACACATACCTACGATAGGATAGCTTAATTTATAAATTAGAAATTAACACATTAAGAAATCAGAAAATAAATCACATTAACAAATTAACAGTAAACAAACAAAAAAGAGAAATTAACAGTAAATAAGAACAGAACAATTATAATAATATATTAAAATATAAGTTATGTTATATTGTGGTCTCTTGCCGTCTCAAAATATCTTACTGTACTCACCCTCCTTCTTGTGATAATGTGAGATAACGAAGTGCCTGTGAGATCAGACAAAGTGAGGTTAATGAAGCATTAGGCTACTACTGACCTTCTGACAATAGGTCAGAAGGAAAATCATCTGCTTCTGGGCCATGATTGATGGAGGGTAACTGAAATCTGGGATAAGAAGGGACTACTTTATTAGAAACTTTTAAAATTTACTTATTTTAAAAGAAATATAAATATAATATTTTTATATTATAAATTATCTAAATATATATAAATATATATAAATATAAATATATTATAAAGTAAAATATAAAAATATTTAAAAGAAATATAAAAAGAAACTTACTTTAAAATTTTAAAATAATGAGATTTCTATGGGTCTTATGTAGACCAATCTCACTGAGCATAACGCGTGGCAGGTGCTCAATCAATGCAGAAGGAAAGAAAGTGGGATTAAAAGATAGATTATTTTATAGACATGGCTACATTGTATGTATTCTTTACCACCCTTAAGGTATTTACCCTCTAGTTCAGAATGACCTATCACCTCTGAACCAACTCATTATCTTTAACAGTTGCCACAGATGCCATAGTGACCTGCGAATCATATTGTTTGAACCCACTTTCAAATTCTGAATCCTCCTGTTTTGTTTATTCTGCATTTTTTCATCCTTCACTGAAGTTATGTTCAAGGTCTTGATACACTGAATTTCCCCGGTTTCTGAGCCCACCATTACCTGAGACAGGGACTCCAGCACTACAGCTATCTTTTCATATGCTTCGCCTACAAAACTAACAACCACTGAAGACCGTTAGGTCCTCCAACTCACCAGGGTATTGAGACTATGAGATGTGAAAATTAAATTTAAAAAATAGCAAGTGAGGGGCACCTGGCTGGCTCAGTTATTAAACATCTGCCTTTGGCTGGGATGGAGATCCCAGGGTCCTGGAATCAAGCCCTGCATGCTCCCTGCTCGGCAGGAAGCCTGCTTCTCTCTCTCCCACTCCCCCTGCTTGTGTCCCCTCTCTCACTGTTTCTCTCTCTCTGTCAAATAAATAAAATCTTAAAAACAAACAAACAAACAAAAACACCAAGAGAACATATTTTGGAAGATAATATATCAATAGTTAGCATATAAATCAAATAGTAATAATACATAAAGCCCCAAATGAGCAGGAGATAAAGCTCAATCTAAGCTATGGGGCTTGCTATGAACAGGGAAGAGGAACAGTTGAAGAGGCTTAAGCAAAAGAAAGACAATAGGAAAATGTGCCCAGAACAAAACACTCACATTTGGATATATGTGTGAGGTAGTCTGAAAAAGCAGATTAGGCCTCATTTGGTAACCACAAAAAGATATGGGGCAGACTAAGCAGACAACTGTCTCCATTTATGATGTACTATAAGAAGTAAAATTGCCCAAGGTAATAAAACTTCTTAGGAATAGAGCCAGTACTGAATGAAATTCATTTCTCCTGATTTACAGCCAAATTTTCATTTACTTAGACAATGATTCTGCTCAGTGTTTTCTAACTTTGCTTAATACAACTCTTTAAACAAAAGTCTCACCACAAATAACCTTGCCCCCTCCCCCATTCAGTTCTTCTTGAATGTATATCCTTCACCTGAAGCATACTTTAAGATATACTTTAACATAAACTTTATTATCTTACCAACAGTCCTGATTATTGACATGATAAGTAAGGGGGTTTCTATGCATCCAGGCCATAGATACATGACCAAGTCTTTCCTGTACCTACTAAAAGATCTGAATTCCAGTAATATTTTTAAAAATTAACCTTGAATTACAGATTAGAAAATTATTGACCAGTAAAACAGACTTTCTGCTTATTCAGAGCTTGGCATTATCACCTACAATGCAGTTAAGGGTGTATCTAAAAGCTAGGATACAACTTTGTTATTGTTTCCTCATTATAATAAATATGAAAGGTAACTCAGCTTTCACTGGAACATAAAGTGAGTTTTCATTTTTTTTTCTTTAAGATTTTATTTATTTTTTTTTGACAGAGAGAAACACACCGAGAAAGAGAACAGAAGCAGGGGTAGTGGGAGAGGAAGAAGCAGGCTTCCCGCTAAGCAGGGAGCCCAATGTGATGGAATGTGGAGCTAGATCCCAGGACCCTGGGATCATGACCTGAGTTGAAGGCAGATGCTTAACAACTGAGCCACCCAGGTGCCCTGAGTTTTCATTTTTAACATTCAACAGAAATATGTTAAATCTTTCCCATACCCCCTAAACCTTCCAAAGACCCTATCCTCCCAATCACTATAATTCCCTACACTGACAAATTTTCTCAAAAGTACACTGTCTCCTCTTCAAGTCCCTTGTTCTTAACTAGTACTTAGATCTTAGTCATATATGTAAATCCTCCTAAAGAAACAAATGACATCTTTTTTTTTTTTTAAAGATTTTATTTATTTATTTGAGAAAGAAAGGGAGAGGGGAAAAGAGAGAGCACGCATGAAGGGGTGTGGGCAGAGGGTGAGGGTAGCAGAGCCTCTGCTGAGCAGGGAGCCCAATATAGGGGGCTTGACACCAGGACCCTGAGATCATGACCCAGCCAAAGGCAGATGTTTAACCCACTGAGCCAGCCAGGTGCCCTGGAAAACAATGACATCTTAAACACTAGAATCAAAGGCCCATTTTTCAAGTCTTGGCCTTTTTGAATTCTTGAAGATGGAGGAGCTGGTGCAGAGGTCACTAGAAGGATAGTACTCACTGAGCTCTCACTGTGTGTACTAATTAAGCTTTCAAAAATGTTTCATTTCATCCTACATCGGAAGTATTAATTAACCCCTTTTCTTAGATGAAAATTGAGACTCAAAACTACCCAAAGCCAGATAGTGAAGACTGCATGATCCCAATGTTTCTAATTCTGTGACTTTGGATGATAAGTTTTGTTCCCAGTTTTCTTCCTAACTCCCTGGCCTTTTCTTCATCTTTCTCACCATTTCATCATTGTCTACTTACCACTGCTTCTTTTATTTCATATGCTCTCCCAGGCAATTTCATTTCCTTCCATGACGTTAACTACATTCTACATCCACGTTTCTCAATCTTAAAGCTTTTTATAAACAAAAAATCTTATGCTCTTTCTGTAGTTCACATTTTTTTTTTTTAAAGATTTTATTCATTTGACAGAGATCACAAGTAGGCAGAGAGGCAGGCAGAGAGAGAGAGGGGGAAGCAGGCTCTCTGCCGAGCAGAGAGTCCGATGTGGGGCTCAATCCCAGGACCCTGGGACCATGACCTGAGCCGAAGGCAGAGGCTTTAACCCACTAAGCCACCCAGGTGCCCTTGTAGTTCACATTTTTAAAATTTTTACTTTTTAATGAATACACAATGTATTATTTCTTTCAGGGGTCTGTGATTCATAAGTCTTATGTTTTACAAATAGGTTGTCTTCCCCAGATAGAACATCTAATGTTGAATATGTTTTGTTCAAACTACACCTCCTCCTGCCTCTCAAGATCTGATTCCCTTATGCATCATTTCGGAGCTGAAGGTCTGTATGTCTCTCAAATCAATCTTTTTCCTCTTTTCATCCCACCCCCATGTCTCTTCTGAGTTACAGACAAATATTACCAACTGCCTAATAATGAGAGTTCCATGCTTCTCTCCCTAGGTCCTTCAACTAAAAGCCATCCACAACTAAACTCTCATTTCCCTTAGCAAACCTGAACCTCCTACCTCTTTGGAGTCTCCATTTTGGCTAAGGGTTATTACAATCCATCCTTGTCTATACTTTAAAGTACTTATTTGTCAAACAGTGATATTGGCATTAACTTCTCGCATCTCTATTAGCTCAAAAATCAACGATTACTAGCACTTGGGTGGTTCAGTCCGTAAAGCTTCTGACTCTTGATTTAGGCTTAGGTCCTGAGCTCAGCTAGGGTTTGGACTTCACGCTGGGCCTGGAGCCTGCTTTACATTCTCTCTCTGTCCCTCCTCTCGCCCCCTCTCTTAAAAAATTAAATAGATCAACCATTAAACAACGAAAGACTATGATGGCCAAAAGCTGATGAATGCAAAATCGCAGAAGGGTTAATGCAAGTCTATAAGCAGAAACAAACCCAAAACAATTCTGTGAAGCGGTTTTTCCCCACTTACAAAACAAAATTGAGTTACTTTACAAAATATTTTAACGTAATCCTTACTATAATCCCATTATTACCTCCATTTCACAAGTGAAAAAAACTGGGACTCAAAGGGATTGGGTAACCACAAAGTTACGTGCTGTGCTGCTACGTGGCAGGTCCAGACCCCAAACCCTAGGACTTGAGATTTCAAATGCCACTTCTTATTATTGTTGAAACAAACTTCACAATAAAACGAGATCAGGTCTGTGTACAACAGAGGTCAAGGGAGCAGCACACAAATAGTACCCAATGGCTCAAGGCGACCTGAACTCGCTCTAGGCTGGGTCCTACTCGGACCCCCGCTCCGACGCCCCCAGCCCAGGCCGCTCCCGGCCTGGAAGTCCCTCTGCGGCCTGTCTCGGGCAGGCAAGGTCGGCGGTGACCGCAGGAAAACCTCGCTCCGCGCTTCGGGGCGTGCTGGGCAGAGGCTGCCAACCAGCCCCGCCCGGCCCAAGGCTGAGTCCTAGCTGGGCCGCAGCCGCCACGCCTTCAGCCTCCCCGGTAGCCGACCCGCGGGCAAGAAGCGTACCTGGTTGAAGGAGGCAGCTGGTGGGCACGCGGTCCCGGCGACCCTGTTGGCGGGCTGCACTAGCCTCCGGGGCTAAGTGCATTCACTATGTTAGGTCAACAGGAGTCACAAGGGCTCTTCAGGGGAGCTGAGGGACGCGAAGACACGGGTGAAGAGCAGGGACCTGAAGCCTGAAAGGCATCGCCATGGGGGAGGGGCGGGGGGCGGAGACGCGGCACGTGGGGGCGGGGCGCACGGCGCGAGGAGGCGGGCACGTGGGGGGGGCGCGAGGCGGGGCACGGCGCGCGGCGTGAGAGAGGGCGGGGCGTGAGAGAGGGCGGGGCGCGCGTCTGGGCGCCGCGGCCGCGTGACGCGTTTTCAAATCTTCAACCGCCGCAGCCCACTCGTTTGTGCTTTACCTCTTCCTCCTCCGCGCCTCGGAGTGGGATCCGGCCCCGGAAACCCGGACGGTAGACGCGGCATCTCTGTTGCGTGGGTGTGGTAGTCTGCGGAAGGGGAAGAAGCGACCTGCTGATAAATCGGCCTCGAGGAGCTGTGTTTTCTTGGCCGCCTGGCGCGACCCTCTCCCGAACCCAGCATGTAGGTGCCGGGCGGCTGCCATGAACTCCAGAGCCATGAGGATCCACAGCAAAGGACATTTCCAGGGTATGAAGCCCCTCCTCCACTGCAGTCCCTTTAATCCTTTTCTCCCCTCGTGGTTCCACCATTGATTCTTTAGAGTTCTTCCCCCAGGTCCCTGCTCCTTTTCTTTTCTGGCTTGTGCGTCCTTCTCTGTGGCCTGAAGGAGGGCTCCGTCCAGGGCTTTTTCTCAGAAAAGGAAAGGATCCCAGCCGGGCCCCTCGCGCTATTCACGCTCCAATCGCTGCCCCAAATTCCCCGGGGGTGCAGTTGGTTGTAAAACTAGAAAACAGTTTGCGGACCTGAGACCTGCCCGGGCCTCGGACAGATGTTGAGACTCAGCTCAGGCCCTTTGAGGCTGCATTCTCGATTTGAAAGGAGAGGTGTTCGTGGCTTTTAGGTTTATGATTAATTTGGGTGATTGTGGGTGGGTTTTTGGCCGTATTCTTAAATTTATTTTTCTTCACTCGTAAAGTTAAGAGATACTATTTGTATTTCAAAGACAGCACTGCTGTTTTCAACATTATAGACAGAAATGAAAGCATATTTCCATTTTCGACTACTTTGTATGGTAAAACATAACAGCTTCCAAGTTTTTTTTCTTTTTAATATGTCTAGAATATATATGTCGTATATATATAGGAATTTCCAACGTATGAACAGATTGTGTTATGAAAGTTAATTTTTAAAGCAGTTGTTTCCATCTCAGGTCTGTTTTCAAAGGAAATAATGAAGTGAATGATGATTTGGATCTTAAAATGGACCATTTAGTTCTAATATATAAACAAACTATAGGAAACTAAACCTTGGAACGTTTTGAGGACAAGGGCATCATGTGTAACAGGTTTCTTCTGTTGACAAGTTTTTTAACATTTTAAGCCCGATTTCAGTGTTCAACAGAATATAGATCCTTCATAAATATTTCTGAGTAAATGCCTCTGGAATTTACGTAGGAAGGAGGAAAATCTTTCAAAAAGGTTTTAGATAGTTTCCACCATAATATGTAAAAACATGAACAAATGCATGAATACTTACTGCAAGTTGAATTACTGGCTTAGAACAATAATTATTTTATGATATAGTATCTGTTAAAACAAGTATGGTATTTTGCTCTTATCCCAAGTGGTACTACAAAGAAATACATTAAAATGCCATTGAGTTTTTAACTGATGGGATTATAAAGATTTTTCCCCTTCTGTGATATGATGACTGTATAAAAATATTTTTAAAACAGTAGAAATTTTCTGTCTACATAAAACATGATCTAATTCTGTATTTTTTTTAAACAACAGGTGGGATCCAAGTAAAAAATGAAAAAAACAAATCTTTAAAATCTATGAAAACTGATAACAAACCAGAAAAATCCAAGTATAAGCCGCTCTGGGGAAAAATATTTTACATTGACTTACCTTCTATCACCATATCTGAAAAACTGCAAAAGGACATTCAGGATCTGGGAGGGGTAAGTCAAAATATACACTTTAACAAAAAAGAAAAAAATTTTAGTTAGTACTTTATAGTATGTAAACACTATAGATTATCATATTGGGAAACATAACCATATAAGCACCAAGCTTAAAACTTTTATCAGCTATTTAACATTAACAAGAAACTATTTGTTTTAACTTTTTGTAGCCTAATAGGACTACTAGGTTTCCGTGATTTTTAGTCTAGTGTAAAGTTCGCAAAGTGTGAGAAATGTGACTCCCTCCTTTGTCCTGGTGGAACCTTTGATTGCCTTCTCATTGAAATGTTTATGTATCCACCAGATAGCAGGAGCTCCCTGATTATAGTTATTGGGGAACTACATAAATTTGTCTGGACTAGCATAATAGTAAGAATGTTATTTGCAGAATAAGGAGAACCACATTGAACCACAAAGAGTTAAATTACTCTGAGTGGTTACCAACTCAATAGCATGAATGTCATTAGGGGCACAGAATTTGTGTTAATATTAAGAACTCTCTTTCATAACTTATACATTGAACAAATGATAATTAAGAAATTAGAAAATGTGGGGCACCTGGGTGGCTCAGTGGGTTAAAGCCTCTGCCTTTGGCTCAGGTCATGATCTCAGGGTCCTGGGATCGAGCCCCGCATCGGGCTCTCTGCTCAGCAGGGAGCCTGCTTCTTCCTCTCTCTGCCTGCTTCTCTGCCTACTTGTGATCTCCGTCTGTCAAATAAATAAATAAAATCTTTAAAAAAAAAAAAAAGAAATTAGAAAATGTGAGCAAAATTTTAAGATTTTCTTGTAAGATTAATATGGGGTAAGTTTAGCAAGTGAGGTTAAGAATTTATTAATTTCTTTCCTAATTCTTCCTATTTAAAAGGGTTTGTGCTGCACTTTGAATTTGTTGAATAAGCTTTGAATAATCTGCCATTCCTAGAATAGAAATTTGCAGAACAACATGTAATAAGTTTCTTAGAATTGTTTATTGGTGTGGTCCTCATTTTTTTGAAAGAGTGTAAGACAAGCATGGCTGGGGGCAGAGGGAAGGGAGAATGCAGGGCTCTATCCCAAGACCCTGGGGTCATGACCTGAGCCAAAGGCAGACACTTAACCAACTGAGCAGCCAGGTACCCCTTGTTGTTAACTCGTTTTCTTAAAACATTGCCACATTTGTCATAGCAGTAATATGTATCATAATGACCATATGACTGCATTCCTAAAAATCATGTTTTATAGGCCAGCCACCTTTGAATAAAAACTCCTTTCTTTTATTCATTTTAGAAAGTAAGTGCTTAAGGGTCAAGAGAAGTAAAATAACTGGCCCACTGTAGGATTAGCCTCCTAATTCTTCTAGCAATTAATGGCTACAAAGTAGCTATCTGATACAGTTTCACAGCTTTCTCAAAAATGATGAATAACCCAGGTCTAAATCAGTGATTTCAGGGGTGCCTGGTTGGCCTAGTCGGTTAAGGATATGCCTTCAGCTCAGGTCATGAACCCAGGGTCCTGGGATCAAGTCCCAACATTAATTGGGCTCCCTGCTTGGGCTCCCTGCTCAGCTGGGAGCCTGCTGCGCCCTCTGCTAGTGCGCTCCTCTCTGTCAAATAAATAAATAAAATCTTCATAAAAAGTAAATCAGTCATTTTAGATTTGGATTTTTAGCAGTAGAGCCCTTCAAACAAAGTCATTCAGAAGTCTAATGTATAAAGCCAGTAAAAAGGAAACTGTTAAAGCTAGAACACCAGTTCTGGTTAGTACAGGGATGCTTACCTTGCCCCCTTTTTCTCTCATTCCCACAGCAGTTCCTGAGGTACTTTCAAGAAACAAGTTTTGAACTAAATTAAGCATTTGATAATAGTTGGGAGACCTTTTGGTTATATACTTCAAATTTTTATCCTAAAATGGCTTGAAGTAGACCAGTGAAGTAAAGAGCATATTAAGAACATGAGTTTTTACATTTTTTCTTTGAACTGTGGATTTTCAACTGAATTTGACTTCTTAACTGTACTTAATTTCTCTTTTTAAAAAAAAATTTATCAACTTATGATCCCTTCGCACACTTATCTTTCCAATAATTCAGTGATGTCCTGTTTCTGTTCTTATGGCATTATTATCTCTATCCCTTAAAAAAAAAAAAAAAAAGACTTCTTTCAGATGATCTGTTACATGAATTATAAAGGAATTTTGATCTCTAGACACTAAAAGTTTTAGGGTTCAACTTTAAGAAATAGTTGAGGGGCGCCTGGGTGGCACAGTGAGTTAAAGCCTCTGCCTTCAGCTCAGGTCATGATCCCAGGGTCCTGGGATAGAGCCCCATATCAGGCTCTCTGCTCAGTGGGGAGCCTGCTCCCCCGCCCCCCGCCTGCCTCTCTACCTGCTTGTGATCTCTGTCTGTCAAATAAATAAGTAAAATCTTTAAAAAAAAAAAAATTACTTGAATAGACATTCCTTAAAAGGATGATTGTTTTTCCTTAATTTTTAGGATTACTTAGGTCCTTTATCATTTTGTAACTTATCTTCAGATTATAACCAATGTTGTCTTTTTCTGTAATTGTCCACTTTGTGCATTTGTTTTCTCTACTCTTAATGAAGACATACCCCATCTTCCTGGAGAGTACACATCTGACAAATTCAACCACTGCAAGCACAGCAGTGAAGTCTGACATAATGGGGAAATATCTTTTAATAGTGGCAAGGAATGTAGCTGTTTCAAAACCATCTAAAAAGGATATGGAACCAACCATATTTAGATCCATATGTAAACATTCTGGGCTAAAATAAGGCAGTTGAAGAACAGAGATGTCTTGCCATATCATGAACTTGAAGACAGAGTTACTTGTTCATTGTAACATTGAGTGACTCAAAAATGTTGCAAGCTTACTCTTTAAAAGACCTAAATTCGGGGTGCCTGGGTGGCTCAGTGAGTTAAAGCCTCTGCCTTCGGCTCGGGTCATGATCCCAGGGTCCTGGGATCAAGCCCCACATCGGGCTCTCTGCTTAGTGGGGAGCCTGTTTCCCCCCTTCTCTCTCTCTGCCTGCCTCTCTGCCTCCTTGTGATCTCTGTCAAATAAATAAATAAAATTTAAAAAAAAAAAGACCTAAATTCAACAATAGCTAATAAGCTGAAGACCATGATGAAACTAAGTCAGCACTGCAGGGGTATGGTATTTTGGTAGATTTGAAAAATGAATCTTAATGTCCATCCTGCCCCTGATCTAGGTTGAGATTACATGGGTACAATTAAATGTAACACAACATGTAATAGCAACAAGAGTGAGAAATTACTTCAAATTAAGAAATCTTGGAAGCTGTTGTACAGACACAATTTGAAGTCAGCTTTGAAGGATGGTTATGATTTGAGCATGTAGAAATTCATTCCAAAATTATTCCACTGGCATCTTTAGTATGCTAGCACTATTTTAGCTGCTGGGAATGCAAAAATACTTAAGATGTAGTCTACTGTTCTCAGTCTAGGGGTACATCAGACACCTAAATCATTTACAGTATAGCTTTGCCAGTGCTTTAACAGAAGTTATGTAGAAATTATCATTAGAATAAATTGAAGAGGGACATCTGGGTGACTCAGTCAGTGAAGCGTCCAACTCTTGATCCCAGCTCAGGTTTTGATCTCATTGTTGTGACTTCAAGTCTCACATTGGGCTCCACCCTGGGCATGGAGCCTACTTAGAAAAAAAATATAGAGATGAAAATGATTAACTTTGCCTTTAGGAATCATAGCAGAGATAGAACTTAACCTAAGTCTTGAAAGTCTAGTAGAAATATACCAGGTAGGATGGACAAACTAAATAAAGGGAAGAATATAGTTTATGTATAATTTGAACAACTAATGATATTACTGTGTGACTTGAGCTTGGGATTTAGATGGGGGGGAAATAGCAAGAAACAATGTTATATCGGGGCTAAACCGTAAAAGACGTTTTGTTTACTGATACAGGAACTGGAAAACCAAAGGAAATGTGTGGTACTAGCATAAGGACATAGAGACAAAATAGAGACTCTAGAAATAAACCATCGTATATATGATCGATTTTCAGCAAGGGTGCCAAGACCATTCAGTGGGGAAAGGACAATCTTTTCAATAGCTGATGCTAGGAAAACTGCAAAGAATCATACATCGTATGCTAAAATTAGTTAAAAATGGGTCAAGTTCTAAATGTAAGAGCTAAAACTCTTAGAGGAAAGTATGGGGAAAAGCTTTATGACAGTGGATTTGGTGTTGATTCCTTGGATATGAAACCAAAGGTATAGCAAACAGATGAAAAATAGATAAATTGGACTTAATAAAAAGGAAAAGGTTTTGTGCTTAAAAGGTTACTATCAAGAGGGTAGAAGGACAGTCCACAAAATGGGAAGAAAAAATATTTGCAGATCATGTATCTGATTAGGTGATTAATATCCAGAAGAAGCTACCATGTCACATCTGTTAGGATGGTCAGTATCAAAAAAATACATGTTGGCAAGAATATTTGGAGTTTGAAACCCTTTTAGGTTGGTGGAATTGTAAAATGGTATAACTGCTGTGGAAAACAGAAGTTGCATCCAAAAGAATTGAGAGCAGGACCTTGAGGAGATAATTTATATACTTACGTGCATAACAAGCATTATTCACAATAGACAAAAGGTAGAAACAACCCAAGTTTTCATCAACAGATCAATAGATGAACAAAATGTGTGTGCATACAATGGAATTTCATTCCTTTTCAAGGTTGAATGAAATTCTTACCCTTGCTAAAACATGGATGAACTTTGAAAACACTGTACTAAGCAAAATAACTCAGACACAAAAGGACAATTATAGGATTTCACCTATGTGAATTATCTAGAATAGTTAAATTCATAGAAACAAAGTAGAACATGGATTAAAAGGGGCTGGGAAGAGGAGAAGATGGAGTTACTGTTTTTTTTTTTTTTTAATTTTATTTTTTATAAACATATATTTTTATCCCCAGGGGTACAGGTCTGTGAACCGCCAGGTTTACACACTTCACAGCACTCAATATAGCACATACCCTCCCCAATGTCCATAACCCCACCCCCCCCAACACCCCTCCCCCCATCAACCCTCAGTTTGTTTTGTGAGATTAAGAGTCACTTATGGTTTGTCTCCCTCCCAATCCCATCCTGTTTCATTTACTCTTAATGGATAGTTTCAGCTTAGGATGGTGAAAAAGTTCTCGAAATGTATAGTAGTGATGGTTGCACAACATTATAATTGTACTTAACTGCCATTGAATTGCATCTTAATGGTTAAAATGGTCAACTTAATATATATTTATCACAATTAAAAAAAAAAATACGAGGGCGCCTGGGTGGCTCAGTGGGTTAAGCCTCTGCCTTCGGCTCGGGGTCATGATCTCAGAGTCCTGGGATTGAGCCCCATATGGGGCTCTCTGCTCAGCAGGGAGCCTGCTTCCTCCTCTCTCTGCCTGCCTCTCTGCCTGCTTGTGGTCTCTCTGTCAAATAAATAAATAAAATCTTAAAAAAAAAAAAAATACGTAGGAGAGAGGGGCTCCTGGGTGGCTCAGTGGGTTAAAGCCTCTGCCTTTGTTCGGCTCAGGTCATGATCCCAGGGTCCTGGGATTGAGCCCTGCATCAGTCTCTTTGCTCAGCGGGAAGCCTACTTCTCCCCACCCCAACCCCCGCTCTCTGCCTACTTGTGATTTTTGTCCATCAAATAAAAATAAAAATATGTAGGAGAGTATGTTCTTTTTGAAAAATTGGAAACTCTGGCAAGGCTAAGGCCACATATTTATGAAAATTAAGAAAGCATTTGATGTGTAAATTGTGCATTTATGTTCCTCCTGGCCCTTGTGAGCATTTGAGTTTGTAATCCCTGAAATAAATAAATGTGGATATCTTACTTACTAGTTTATGAAAATGCTGCTCAGACAAAAGGGAAGTAGTGATATACACTTAACCAAGGGGGCCACTTGTGCAAGCAGCAAATTCTACCTAATCGCTTAGATGGAATTAATTCATCTGTTACATAGTTTGCTTCATCTTTTTTTTTTATTTCCCTTTATGGTATGAGATCCTATAGAAACTAAATGTAGATTAAAATATTACAGAAATCTTACATTTATGAAAATAATGATTAATAGTATTTATTTCTACTTTAATATTCCTGCCCTTGGATGGGAGTGATGTTTGAGAACATTGACATCTGGTACTTGGGTTTATAAATTCAGGCATTTAAGCAGTGATTTTCAGACATTTTAGTAGGGAAATTATTTTCAGTCTTACGCTCTGAGAGTAAGGATCCCCTTCTTCCTGTTAAAGTCTTATGATAAGATGTTAACTGATTTGAACTGTCCTGCCCAGTGTGATAGCCATCTGGTATATGTGGTATTGAAATTTAATTAATACTATGTTGAAGAAAACTTAAAATTTAATTGCTCAGTCATATTAGTTACCTTTGTTACATTTTAAGTACTGAGTAGCCACATGTGGTGAGTTGCTACCATATTGAACAGTGCTAATAAAGAACATTAATCATTGCCTTAAGTTCTACTGGACAGTAGTACATTTAGAGCATAGACTGAATCAGAGTATCTGTATTCAAATTCTGTTATTTACGCTGATGTAACCTCAACCAAGTCACTGAACTTCTCTTTAATTTTCTTTTCCACAAAATGAGGATATTAGTAATATTAGTACCATGGGGTTGTTATATGGATTAAATTAATTGGGATATATGAAGTACTTAAAAATAGTATCTAGCATATGCTGGCTGTTATTGGAAAGCCCATTGTACTTCCTCAAAACTTAGATTCAGAGGAACACAGTATAAAAACCACCAATTTACAAAATAATTGCAATATGTCAATTTGGTATTTTAAGCTGTACCTGAAATATGAAACAGTTTATGGTTTATATGGCTTATTTGAAAATACTTTGTTTTCCTTTAGCGAGTTGAAGAATTTCTCAGCAAAGATATCAGTTACCTTATTTCAAATAAAAAGGAGGCTAAATTTGCACAAACGTTGGGAAGAATTTCTCCTGTACCAAGTCCAGAATCTGCATATACTGCAGAAACAACTTCACCTCATCCCAGCCATGATGGAAGTTCATTTAAATCTCCAGATTCAGTAAGTCTCTTAAATGTGCTTTGAGATGTTCAGAAAGGCTATAGCCTGAGTATCTAATGATTTTTCAAGAGCAGACTGGCAGCAGAATTCATGTAGGTAGAACAATATCTACATTATGGGTGGCTTTCCAGTCAATAAGGTTACTATCTTATAGAAAGGTGATTTGTCTCCTAATACTTTGGGTCATACTCTGCTGAAATAATACTTTTTGCCTTTTGGGGATGGCTTTTATTTTTAAGAGTTAATTACAACTAAAAAGTAACAGCAGATCATTATTTAAAGTAGAAATGGAACCCTTTTCTTTGTGTCACAGCAGGAGTAGGCAAACTGGCATGGGCCAAGTCCAGACTGTCCCTGTTTTTTACAGCCTTTGAGCTAACCATGGCTTTTACATCTTTAAATGCTTGGTCAAAAATCGAGAGAATATTTTATGACAAATTTAAATTCAGATATCAAAGTCCATAAGTAAAGTTTTATTGAAACTCAGCCAGATCTGTTACATAGTAACTGCTTGCTGTCCTGCTATAAAGGAAATATTGGATAGTTAGGACAGGTACTATATGGCTTACAGAACCTAAAACGTGCTCTCTGGCCCTTTACAGAAAAGATTTGCCAGCCCCTTTTTTAGTTACTGATATCACATCTCTATTGACAAGTTAGAAGTTTCAGTGAGGGATAAATTAGGGAGGGGGAAAAAATAGAAATATGTACAAGAAGAAAAGTCAAGGAAAGCTCATGTATTTTTTCACTTTCATGCTTTTTTGGAGGAATGAGATTATATACTAGTGACTAGTTCCAAATTAATTGTTGGTCATAGCATTTCAATTTCTTTTCCAGTGTTGTATTTAAAATGAGAAATAACTATATATATATATACATAAAATAAATTGTGTATGTGTATACAATATTCTCAGGTCTCCATTTGAATACAAAATTGGAATCTGAACTTGTTAGTTATAGATAATTTACTACAAAACTGGGCTTTGTTCTCACTTTGTTCTCATTCAGTTGTTTAGATGCTCTTTCAGAAAAAGAAGGAAACTTTTTAATAGGTCTTATTATAAAGATCCTAAGGGAGTTGCCTTTTACTATACTTCATTGTGTGATATTCATTAAGACTTATACAAATAAATGTCCCCTATTTAAAATGTTATATTAAAATTTATAGATTTTATCAATTAATTTAGCTATTTTATACTTTTAAGTTTTTTCCAATGAGGCACTGTTTTACAACTTTTTGATGTTTGAGCTCTGTTTTTTTTTTTTTATAGGTATGTTTGAGCAGAGGAAAATTACTAGTTGAAAAAGCTATCAAGGACCATGTAAGTATGAAATATAAAAATTTACTGTATATATTCTTTTATTAAGAACTTAAGTGGAAATGGAGATGTTCCTGAAATCTTCCTTTCCTCATTTTAATAGGAAAATATCAGCCTAGATCTCATTTTGCAAAGAACAGAATCTACTTTTCATGAAGAAACATCTCCATCTTGTGGCCTTTTAAAATATTACTGTAATTGTATGAAGCTTATGGCATTTTTGTATTTTTAAATGAACTTTCTTGAAACTGTTAACTGTAAGACTAAAGTTGCATTCTTGACAACTTAGTTGTCAAGAATATGGGAATATATTAAACAGGGTTAATTTATAAATTCCAAAAGAAAAAAACTGATGTACTGCTTGCTATTATAGCTATATAGAGTCTGTTCTGAATACCCACCTAAGTGACAGTAACCTTCAAATAATTTTTAAAATTTAGCCTCATTTAAATTTGTAATTTTCTAGAAAAACTATTAAACCTTTTTTATTTTACAGGATTTTATTCCTTCAAATAGTATATTATCAAATGCCTTATCATGGGGAGTAAAAATTCTTCATATTGATGGTAAGGATGTTACCAGTTTTTTTGACAGTATTTGTTAAAAGTATTAATTTGTGCTATTTGGTTCCTGATTTTACATAGAGAGAATTCTGATAGCAAGAGATAGCTATAATGGTAATTATTTCACCTAAATCTAATATGAAGAAAATAGCAGTCTTTAAAGGTGAAAATGCTAATCTTAAGCCTTTTTTTTAAATGAAGACATTAGGTACTACATTGAACAGAAGAAAAAAGAACTATATTTACTCAAGAAATCAAGCACTTCTGTAAGAGATGTGGTATGTTATTTTCCTTAATTTTTAAACTAATTAAAGTGATCAAGGTTTTTTGTTTTTTGTTTTTTTTTAATCTGTAAATTTTTCTTATCAAGTAGAAAGTATTACTGCCAGAATATCCTAAGGGTAAAAACCTTTGTATTGTATTCATGTTTCCGTTATTTGAGTATCCTGTATTATCCTGTATCATTTAACTTTGAGGATTTTCTCATGAGGTAAAAGTTGTTTCTGGGATTTTTTTTCTTCTTTGGTTGCTGTTGCTTTTAACCAGCCACTTTAGTTCATTCTGAAGGAAAACATAATTGGCTTATTGCATGAAAAGCTTCTAATATGTATAATATACTTTAAATTGCTGTAGATGGTGTTATAACAAAGTCTTGCTACGTACTATGATTATCTGGCCTGACCGCAAAATGTTTGCTAAGTAAATGCATTAGGCATTACAGTGTTAGACCTAATGTTTCCATATGTTGTCTCTTCCCTTTTCAAAAACTAGCTTTCTCCTCAAAGCCTCTATACAGAATCAAGGCTCTTCCTTGGAAATAAGTGCAATAAAACCTCTCTTAATCTATATCCTTCCCTACTTTCCAATCTTTATATCATCCAGACTTGTTAAATCCCCACTTTTATGCTTCCCGTTCACTCTTGAACCTATGAGGTATAAAACTACTGACTGATTTGCCAAATGGAGTTAACAGTTTTTAAAACCATTTAGGTTCTATCAGCTGTTGCTCATTTCCTCCTTTAATTTACCTATTTTCTTCTGCAACTTCTCTCATCCTAGTTGTCTCATGGTTTTCATACCCGTGTATTCTTTTGTGGTCTGCTTTTTCTTCACTCAATAATTAAATGACTAAAATCTAAAAGGAAACGTGTATAGATGAGTATATATAAAGACGTGTAGCCATAAGTACCTTGGCATGTTTGGGAAATTTTCTGTAATGTAATACAACTTGATTTTTGAGTGGGAGAATGATAAGAAAGGAAGCAGGAAAAATTAGCAACTTCACATAGGACCTTGCAACACTATATAAAGGAATTAAGTCTATCTGGAAGGATTTGGAAAATTATTGAAAGATTAATAGGAAAGTAACCTGATCGAATAGATAGAAGAAATACCTTCTGGTTGCCAGTAAAGCATGTGTCCTAGCAAGACTGACATTTGGACAGTGGCCTTTTTTTTTTTTTTTTTTTTTTAGATTTTATTTATTTGACAGAGAGAGATCACAAGTAGAGAGAGAGAGGAGGAAGCAGGCTCCCTGCCTAGCAGAGAGCCTGATGTGGGACTTAGTCCCTGGACCCTGAGATCATGACCTGAGCTGAAGGCAGAGGCTTAACCCACTGAGCCACCCAGGCAGCCCCTGGACAGTGGATTTTGAATTCTTTTGAACAAATTGGTAGTAAGAAACCTATTTTATATCATGACTATGCCATAAATGAGTGTTATACACACACTTAAAGTCTTTATGAATTTTATGTTTTTAATCACATTATTATAAGATAGGAAAGACAGAAAAGAACAGTTTACTTATTACTTAAGTAAAAGTATTAATACTTTGAATGTTTTATTTACAAGTAAAAAAAAAAAAACCCCTCCAAATGGCTATTCCCAAATTTTTATAAAGTACTGGGTGAATATTCCTTGATTGAAGTAAGCTAAATACATATAAAGATTTTTTGGATTGTATGTAGAAATAGATGTATGAAAATGTAAACCCACAAGAACATTATGGTTTCAGAATACACCAGTATATTATTTCTGTCTGTATGCAGTGTATATAAATATATATTTGAAACAAGTTTCATGAGACATTGCTTATCCTTAATGCGATTCGTGCCAGTATTTTTATAGTATTCTATTTTCATTTTTTAAAAATACTAGTCACAACTTTGAGTTGATATTAAATCTGCTAAAAGGTCACCGTTCATAGTTTAAAAAGTATTCAGGCGGCACCTGGGTGGCTTAGTTGATTGAGTGTCCTGATTCTTGATTTAGGCTCAGGTCATAATGATCCCAGGATTATAGGATCAAGCCCCACGTCATTCTCTGTGCTTAGTAGGGAGTCTGCTTGAGATTCTTTCTCTCTCCCTCTGCTCACTCTCAATTCAAATCTTTTTTTTAAAAAAGTATTCAGGGAGGGGCAGCTGGGTGGCTCAGTGAATTAGGCTTCTCATTCTTGGTTTCGGCTCAGGTATTGATCTCAGGGTTGAACCCCGTGTCTAAACCTCTGCTTGAGGTTTTTTTCCTTTCTCTTTCTATCCCCATCCGTTCCTCCCCAACTGTGTGTTTTCTCTCTCTAAAATAAATAAATAAAACCTAAAAAAATGTGTTCAGGAATATTTTGTTTACACATGCAATCATCAGTATTTAACAGATAGTCCTATTAGGTGTGAAGCACTAGGAGTATTTGCCCTCATGAAACAAAAACAATGACAAGTGTGATAAATACCTGTGAAACATCTTACTTTTCTCTCAAAACCAAAGGGATTAGAATACCAAATATCTCTGTAATCCAGAATGTATAACTGGTCAACTTAATTCTAATACTTGAAAATTTTTTCTGTATGTAAAAAGAAAATGTTTCTGGAAAATTTCTGGTTTGTCAAGTACTAAAACATAACCTCTTCAGTAAAGATGCATTTGTGGATCTTGAATGGACATGTATAAATCTTCTGCACACTAAAGACATACAAATTTTAAGGCATTATATTCTCTTAAATGCTCTTGTTAGCCTTTATCTTTTAGAAAAAAAGTTGAATGAATGTATTGCGCTTCACTATTTAAAATCCTTGGAGGTTTTTTTTCTTTTCTCATTTTTCTTTTCTCATTCTCATTTTCTTTTCTCATTTTACCTGAAACTTTGAGGATTTTTTTCTGTATATTTACATGAGGAATATTAGTCTTTTACTTCTTGATGTGTTTGGTTTTAGTGTCAGGGTGGTGCTGCTCTCATAAAATGCTGGAACGTATTTCCACTTATATTTTCTAGATAAGTTTTTGTAGAGTTGCTTTTATTTCTTAAGTGTTGATAGTATTTACCAAGAAGGTTATCTGGGCCTATATTTTTTTTTAATTGAAAAATTCCTAACTATGAATTCAGTTTCTTTATTAGATAAAAGAAATTCAGGTTATTTATTGCTTATTGAGTGCACTTGGATAGTTTGTTTTTCAAGGAGTTTGTGCTTGTTGTTTAAACTGTCAAATTGATGGCAAATCTATTTGTAATAGTCCCGTATTAAGCTTTTAATGTTTATAGAGTCTTAATGACATCTTTAATTCCTGAGATCATTATTGCTTTTTTTCCCTTTTTGTTTAGTTGGGCTAGTTATCAGTTTCGTCTTTTCAAAGAACCAGGTCTACTATAAATTTTTTTTTGAGCTCTGCTTTACTGCTGTTCCATACATTTTATGTAGAACTTCATAGATACTTATGAACTTTATTTACATATTTATATGTATAATATATATGTTATATATATTTATATATATGTATATATATCTATATTGACAAGTCATCATCACTTAAAGTCCGTAGTTTACATTAGGGTTCACTTTTAGTGTTGTACATTGTATAGGTTCACACAAATGAATAGTGATATATATTTGCCATCACAGTAACCTACAGAATAGTGGAATATTTTCCATAAAAATGTTCCATGCTATATCTTTTCCTCCTTCCCTCCCTCGCTTACTCCTAACAACTACTGATCCTTTTTCCATAGTTTGGCCTTTTCCAACGTGTCATATAATTGGAGCCATACAATATATAGCCTTTTCAGATTGTCTTCTTCAGTAAGTGATAGGCATTTAAAATTTCTCCATGTCTTTTCATGACTTGATCTTTTTTTTTTTTTTTCCTTTAAACTGCTGAATGATGCCATTGTCTGGATTTGCCACAGTTCATCCACCTTCTGAAAGACATCTTGGTTGCTTCCAAGCTTTGACATTATGAGTAAATTATGTGTATATAAACATCCACGTGTAGGTTTTTGTGTGGACACTAGTTTTCAACACATTTGGATAAATACCAAGGAGCATGATTGTTGGATTATATGGTTAGAGTATGTTTAGTTTGGTAAGAAGCTGCCAAACTGTCTTCCAAAATGGCTGTACCATTTTGCATTTCCACCAGCAATGAATGAGCTTTTGTGGATTTCTGTTTTAATTTTGTTATGGTCAAATACTTTGACCATATGTATGGTCACATACTTTGTGTGATTTCAGTTCTTTTAAGTTTACTGCTGTTTGTATAGTCCAGAATCCAGTCTTTTTTTCTTTTTCTTTTTATGATTTTATTTACTTATTTGAGAGAGTGAGCACACATGTTGTACAGGGAGAGGGACAGAGGGGGAGGGAGAGAATCTCAAGCGGGCTGTGCGCTGAGCTCAACACAGGGCTCCATCTCACGACCTTGAGATCATGAAACTTAACCAAAACCAAGATTCAGACACTTAACCCACTGAACCACTCACATACCCCCAAAATATAGTCCGTCTTAATGCCAGCAAGTTCCATGGGCACTTAAAAAGTATATTCTGAGGTTAATGGGTGGAATATTCTTATAGATGTCAAATAGGTCAAATTGCATAGCTTTTCTGTATTCATACTGATACTCTATCTTAGTCTAGCCATTATGGAAAGAGTGGAGTATTGAAGTTCCCAAATATGTTGTGGGTTTGTGTATTTTTCCTTCTTGTTCTATCATAGTTTTTGGTTTGTGTATTTTGAGCCTTCTTAGATGTGCACACATCTAATATTATTATGTCTTCTTGGTGAATTGACCTTGTTACTATATAACATTCCTTTGTCCCTTTTAGTATTTCTTGTTCTGAGGTCTTTGAAAAAACACAGCCACTCCGGCTTCCTTGTGATTAGTGTTTACATGGTCTTTTTTATTCCTTCTACATTTGCCATGTCTATGTATTTATTTTTAAAATTGGTTTTTTACAGACAGTTGGAAAGTTGTCTTTTTATCATATCTGGCCATCTTTTTTAATTGGTATGTTTTAATGACTTATACTTAATATTAGTACAATTTAGGCCTGCCAATATACTAATATTTCTTTGATAGTGTTCTCTGCATTTTATTCCTTTGTTTTCTTCTTTTTCTGCTGCTTTTCAGATTATTTGAAGATCTTTCTATTGGCTTTTTGGCCAAATTCATGTTTTTTTGTTTTAGTGGTTGCTTAGGTTTAACTATATCTGTGTAGTTATATCTACATATCTTCACAGTCTTTTTAGGGTTAATATTTAACCTACTTCAAATAAAACATAGAAGCCTTAAAACTTTTTGAGCTCTCTATCCTCCCCCACTAGTCTTTATGATAGAGTTATTTTTGTTACATTTGCATTTATTGATAAACCCACCAGGCGTGTTAACCTTTTTCCTCGAAAAAGTCATGTAGAAGAGAATGTGAGAATGTCTTTATTTTGCCCTCATTCCTGCAAGATCTTTTCACTGGATAACAAATTAGGAATAAGAAATTCTTTAGGTCAGTACTTCACAGGTGTTCTACAGCTATATTCTGGCTTCCATGAATTTTGATGAAAAATTTGCAGTCATTCAGATTGTTTTTTTCTTTTTTTTTAATATTTTATTTATTTATTGGACAAAGAGAGAGAGAGAGATCAGAGGTAGGCAGAGTAGCAGGCAGAGAGAGAGGGGGAAGCAGTCTCCCCACTGAGCAGAGAGCCCGATGCGGGGCTCAATCCCAGGACCCTGAGATCATGACCTGAGCCAAAGACAGAGCCTTAACTCACTGAGCCACCCAGGCACCCCAGATTGTTATTTTCTTATAAATAATGATCATTTTTCCCTATGTACTTAGCAAATTTTTAATTTATCTTTGGTTTTCAACAATTTGGTTGTGATATGCCTTGGCTTGGGTTACTTAGAGATGTTTCTGTTTGTTGTTCACTAAGATTTTTAGAACTATAAATCTGTGTTTGGAAAGTTTGGGCTATTTTGTTAAAATTCTTTTTCTTCACCGTTCTGTTTGTTTCTGTATTTCCAATAACACTAAATTTAGACTTTTTATATTAATTATAGCCTAGAATACAAGGTACTTATTGGGTACTGTTCATTTTTTCCCCCATTCTTCTTTTCTCAGTTCTTCTAATTAAAGATTTCAATTCATTGGTCTTCCAGTTCACTGACACTTCACTTGTTCATCTATGTTCTGTTTTCAAGCCCATCCAGTTAATTCTGTATTTCAAATCATGTATTTTTCACTTGATTTCTATACTAGTCTTCACTAGACTTCTACAGTTTCCTTTCTGTTGTTTTTTGTTTTTATAGTTTTTCTGCTGAGAATTTGTATCTCTCCATCATTTTAAGTGTATTTGCCCTTACCTTAGAGTCTTTTTCCTGGCTCCACTACTTGCTGCCAACTCTGTAATTAGAGGTTTATCCTTCAGGCAACATTGTGAGAAAAAGGGGTTGGGAAATATACCCCCTTAAAGTAGTTTCTCTGAGTTTGGCTTCCTTCTACAATATGCCTGCTTTTGTTTTTTTTAGTCCCCATGTAGTTGCTCATTGTATTTCCCCCAGAGTTTCAGTAGTAATCAGTGGGATTGTTTGACCGTGTTGGACATATTCCACCTTGACAAGAATCGACAGACTGTAATAAGTACTTTAATAATTCCTTTGTTTAGTCTATCACAGAAGTTTGCTCAGTAAAGGCATCAAAATAACCTTAGGACTATTTTTAGATTATTTTATTAACTGTAGCTTTTCCTCATTGGTTGATTTCTTTCTGTAAAGGCAAAAACAATTTTAGCTAGAATGCAAGGTATTTGTTGGGTGTATTGTAAAAGTGAGCTTGTATTATGTTCATTGTTTCATTTCTTTCGTTGACTTGATTTTTGAAAAAGCAAGTTTTCTCTTTTTTCCCCAACAAAACTATAGTAATTACCCTTCTTTTATATAGTTCTTTTCCTGTATGATTGTCTTCAGGATAAAAAGGAGCAGTTGCTGTTTTCATTGTACTTTCAAATGCAGTCTTCTTCTTCTTCTTTTTTTTTTTTTTTAGGGAAAAAGAGTAGGTATTGGCACACAGAAAGCAAGAAGTAAGTATTTCGAAATCCTTAGGTGTATTTGATATGCTTTTAGAAAGTAGAACAGATCTTATAAAAATCCTCTGAAAAATCATGTAAACAACTCCTCAAGGAACATGTTCAATAGGTCTTAATTTTTTTTGAGACTATGGACCCCTTTTCAGAATAATGTTTTTAAAAAACATGTAAAAATTACTAGATTACTGAGAAAGTCAGTAAATGAAATTCAGTTGTCAGAAAATTTTTAATTATGAAATGGTGATATACTTGGTTTTTTTTACACACTTAAAACAAGTGCTAGCAGTGATTCTACTATAATTTTGGAAGTGGTGAGCATAAATAATGTCTTGAGATCTGTAAAACTAATATGAAGGTATTTCATTTGCTTTCAGAATTACAGGCACTGCTAAGACCACTGTGATCCTGTTGCTTATATGCATAACTAGAGGAAGTGTTAAATTTCGGTTAGACATCGATGAAAATAAAAATTGGATTTTTTTTCCTGTTTCAGCTCATGATTCTTCTGAATTCTATTCATAGATCCTTTGGGGGAATCCCTTCATTTTAAGAATCTCAGAATGTAGACAGAATTTCTGTCATTTTGGAAATGAACTGATATTGTAAAATAGCTCACTTGAGACTTAAAACTGAATTGGAATGAAAGAGATAATGGATACAGATGGTCCTTGACTTAACGATGGTTTGATTTAAAATTTTTCACCTTTACGATGGTGTAATACACTTTCAGTAGAAACTGTACTTTGAATTTTGAATATTGCTCTTCTCCTGGGTGGGCAGTATGCCATACAAAACTCCTGATGCAGCAGCAACAATGAGCTGCAACTCCCATTCAGTCATTTGGTCACAAGGGTGGACAACCAATATACTTAAAACCATTCTGTTTTTCACTTTCAGTACAGTATTCAACAAATTATATCACATATTCAACATTTTTTATTATAAAATGGGCTTTGTGTTTGATGATGTTGCCCACCTATAGGCTAATATAAGTGTTCTGAGAATGTTCTTAAGTTAGGCTAGGGCTAAGCTGTGATGTTTGATGGGTTAGGTGTATTAAATGTATTTGTAACTTAAAATGGCTTTATCAAAGTGTAACCCTAATTGTAAATTGAGGAAGATCTGTTCATAGTTTGGAGGGATTTTTTTTTTTTAGCCAGGGTTTTTTTTTTTAATTTCCTGGATTTGTACATATCTAATAATATGTTTTGTATGTTCTCAAGCAGGTAGACTCAAAAAACCTTTTGTAAAAGTGGAAGATATGAGCCAGTAAGTATCTAAGTTGATTGATAATTTAAATATAATATTAAAAGAGAAAATCTAATTAAGCTATTTCCACTAATACCGTTAGGTCTTTGTATGTAAGTTTTATATTATACTAATACACAGGTGGCACAAGTTGCAGAAAATAGCATTAAATTTGCTCAAAAATTAAGCAATTTTCACTTAGTTTCAGTATGCTGTAGGTCATAATTCCTTCAAATATCTACTTTAGAGCAATCATGAAACCAACTCATTCATAGTATTTCAAATAACTATTCACTAGCTAAATGGAATACCATGTGATTAGAACTACTACTTAAAGATTGCTTATACTTTGTTAAATATATCAGTAGGTACTATTTTGATGTACAAAGTGGAATATAACATTTGGTAGTTTTCCTGAACTCACTCTGAAGTTTTATAGGTTAATCTTAAGACTATAAGTAAATTAATTTGGCGTGGGAGAATTTTATAACTTTTTCTTGACATTCTTCCTTTAGACATGTGTGATTCATTCTTTTGGGTACTCCCTGAAGTGACAAAGATGTATTGAATGCCTCTTTTTATGAAGTGTATTATTATGAAAAAAATGCAGTTCAAAATTAGACCTAGAGAAGGCGCCAGTATATGGAAAGACATTCCACTGTCATGGACTAGAAGACTTCATATTGCTAAGATGTCATTGCTATCCAAAGTGATCTACAGAGTCAGTGCAAGCCCTGTGAAAATCCCAATGACTTTTTTTTTTTTTTGCAGAAGGGGAGAAATCCATCCTAAAATTCATATCAAATTGCAAGGGACTCCAAATGTCCAAAGCAATCTTGAAAGGAAGAACAAAATTGAAGACCTAAACTTGATTTCAGAATTTTCCAAAAGCTCAATCACAACAGCTTTTTAATGATGTAAAGACAGATGTGTAGACCAATGGAAAAGAATAAATAGCTAAGAAATAAATCTTTACATTAAGGTCAAATGACTGTTGGCAAGGATGTCAAGATCATTTAGTGGGGAACGGACAGTCTTCAGCAGTGGTATTGAGAAAACACATATCCACATGTAGAAGAATGAAGTTGGGTCATTAATTTATACCATATATAAAATTAACCCAAAATAGATCGAAGACCTAAAAGCATAAAACCCTTGGAAGAAAACAAGGGAAAAGCTTTATGACATTGGATGTTGCAGTGATTTCTTGGATATGACATCAAAAGCACAAATAACAAAATTATAAATTTGTGTGCATAACAGAGTGAAATGGGATGGAACTACGGAATGGGAGAAGATATTTGCAAATCATACATATATTTAATAAAGTGTAATATGTGGGGGAGCTTAGGAAGATGGAGTAGGAGGACCTTAAGCTCACCCCTTCCCTTATTTACAACTAGTTAACACTTGCATCCAAATAAATAAACCAGAGAATGATGTGAAGACTGGCAGAACAAAATTCACAACAATGTAGAGAATAAGCTGCATTTGAAAGATGAGGCAGGGCAGAGATGGTGACTGGGCGCTGCCTACAGGAGGGAGGGAGTTGTAGGCTGTGGCTCAGAGAGGTGATGAAAACACCAGGGAGCCCATTAGGAGAAGATAAATTCCTATCATGTCTGGGTTTGGAAACCAGAGGGGTGAAATTCCTAACTTTGTATAACCACTCAGACTTAGATCTTGGAGCTTTTAAAGTCTTCTGACTTGGCACTGGATGAGCTGGGAGAGCAAGTGATAGCTGGGTCCCTACCCTTAAAGGGATAGCAGCCTACAGAGAGGCAACATAGAAGCTGTAGCTTGAACAATGCCTGGGGCAAACAGGAACAGCCCTGGGTGATGTAGGGATTTATTGAATTACTGTATTATAAACACCTGAAACCGATGTAATGCTGTGTGTTAACTATATCGAAACTCAAATAAAAATCCAATTAAAAAAATGAAATATAAAAAAGTCAACAGAAAATCAAATTATCAGTTTTGGGGGGGGGTGTTTTGTTTTGTTTCAAGATTTGAGAGCGCCCTTGTGCGCTTGAGTACAGAAAAGAGCAGAGGGAGAGAATCTTTGCACAAACTCCCTGCTGTCTGCCTTGGTGCTCTATCTCAAGACCAATGAGATCATGACCAGAGCCAAAACCAAGAGGTTGGACGCTTAAATGACCTAGCGCCTCTCAATTTATCAGATTTAAAAAATGGGGAAAGGACTTAACATTTCTTCAGAGATGTACAGGTTGCCAACAAATACATGAAAAGATGTTCACTATCACAGAAATGCCAGTCAAAACCACTGTGAGGTATCTATCACTTCACAGCCATTTGGATGGCTATTACAAAAACAATACCACCAATGACAAAAAACCTAGAGTAATGGTATTGGCAAGGAAGTGGCAAAATTGGAGCCCTTGTGCACTGTTGGTGCGATTGTGAAATAATGTAACCATTGTGGAAACTAGTACGGAGGGTCTTCATGAAATTGGGACTATGATCTGATCTCGCAGTGTCCCTTCTGGTTATATATCCAAAAGAATTGAAAGCAGGCTCTCGAAGAGATGCTTGCATATGCATATTGGTAGCAGCACTATTTACAGTAGCCCAGTGGTAGAAGCAGTCCATGTGTCCATCAATAGATAAATGGATGATGTGGTATATACATAGAATGGAGTATTACTCAACCTTAAAAAAGGGAGTGAAATTCTGACAAGTGTTCTACACATGGATGAACCTTGAGGACATTATGCTGAGTGAAGTAAGAGGAAAAATACTGCAAGATTCCAGTTGATGAAGTACTTCAGAGTAGTCAGATTCATAAAGTAGAGTGATGGTTTTAAGGGGTGGGCAGAGAAGAAAGAATGGGGAGTTATGGTTTAATGGATACAGAGTTTAAGTTTTGAAAAATGAAAAGGGCATCATCCATCTGGAGATGGATGATGTTAATGGTTGGAAAGCACTGTGAATGTACTTAATGCAGCTGAACTGTATTCCTAAAAATGGTTGAAAATGGTACCTGGCCGGCTCAGTTGGTAGAGCATGTAACTCCTGATGTTGGTTTTGGAGTTCAAACCCCATTTTGGGCATAGAGATCACTTTAAAAAAAAAAAACGTTAAAGGTAGTAAATTTTGTGGGTATTTTACCATAATTAAAAAAGTATTTATATTAAACAAAAAGATACTAGGTCTAGGAATTGAGAAGGGAAGCCTAATTAATTTCTATTATTTATTTCAGATTCCAGATGAATGCCGTGATTTTGAAATACAAGATTTCAGTTGTATTTTTTTAATCATAAACAATCTCATGTATTTGTCTTTTTATTTTTTTAGACTTTATAGACCATTTTATCTTCAGCTGACCAATATACCTTTTATAAATTATTCTATTCAGAAGCCCTCCAGTCCATTTGATGTAGATAAGCCATCTAGCATCCAAAAGCAAACTCAGGTTAAACTAAGGTTTGTTTAACCTTCATGTAATTTTTTCTTTTTACGCAGATATTTAAAACAATTCATTAAATGCTATGGTTGTGTGTGTGTGTGTCTGTAAAATCACTGTTATGTTTTCCCCCTGTATATTTTTAATGCTGGGTTAGAAGTCTGAATCTTTTCTAAGTATGTCATTTTTAGACATGTTAGATCAATAGATTAAGGTTGAGGGGTGGCTTGTAAGTATTTATAAGTAATTAAGTGTGTTATTTCTCCTAAGTGATCTGAAATATTCTCCAGAAAAATCACTACATTATTAGTTTGCTTCTCAATTTCTTAGAAAGAAATGTATTTAAAAGTAATTATTGATATAAACATCTGTGGAGATTATGGCAGATTGGTAGGTGAGGACTGTACATTTTATAAATTATTAATGTTCATCAAATAATTCTTTTATCATATATTTCTATTAGAATCCAAACGGATGGCAATAAATATGGTGGTATCCCAATTCAACTCCAGTTGAAAGAGAAGAAAAAAAAAGGATATTGTGAATGTTGCTTGCAGAAATATGAAGATCTCGAAAGTGTAAATGTGATTTTATATTTAGGGGACTGATATTTCTAAAACTATGAATATTTACTGTGTAAATATTAGCTTGTTTTTCTGATTGTGGTTTGCAACTTGATAATGACTAAATAACATGTATCTCTTTTTGATAGAATTATCTTAAATTTTAGGAACCCAAAGTGGGAAAATGTATATTTAAAACTAATTTTTATTCATTCAGCATATACTTATTAAGTACCTACGTTGTACCAGTCAGTACTCTGAACAAGCAGCATTGAACATAGGAGACCAATTCTTTATCTTTATGAAAATTACATTCTATGAAAGGGGAGGAGAAATAGGTAACCATGTAGTTAGAAAGTAATTAAGTATATGTAGAGAACATTAGATTAGTTCTATGAGAAACTAAAGCCAGAAAGGGTGTAGATATTTATTTAGACAAGGAATAGCTAACTGATAAAGTGATATTTGAGTAGAAACCTAGGAAGTGAGGGAACATGACTTGTGGATGTTGAAATAAGCAGTGCAGGAGTACTAAATTAAACTAATTGTTAGTACTGAAGAAGCCATTCAACTAATGGTGGTGGCCTGGCAGAAGTGATGAGGCTTGGTCAGATTGTGGATATAATTGTAAGTGGGGCAAAGAGAATTTGCCAGGGGATTGGAAGTTGGGAGTGAGTAGAAGATGCTTCAGGCCTGAGCAATTAAAAAATGGGCATGTGATTTACTAATGGTAGGATGAGAAGAAAGTAGAGATTATTCTTTGAAGTAGCAGAGAAATAGAATAGTTGGAAGGGGACGTGGGATGAAGATACAGTTTTGAAGATGGGAACTATTTATGGTTTCTGAAGTGATTAAAAACAAACAAAAACAAGAACTTTGGATCCATGCTGTCCAGGTTTGAATCCTGGTTTCCTATTCGTGTGACCTTGAACAGTGGCAGGCTCTGTGCTAATTTATTAAATTTTAGCTGTTATTTCATTTGTTAATTTCAGTAGAGATGTATGTTTTAGTGCTTGGTTTGGTAGAAGATGGTGGGAAAGTTAAGGAGAAAGAATAATATTTATAAATATCTAAGAAGTAAACCCACTCTCTTTAGGCTCTAAGTTGAAGTTTGATTGTTTTATAACTCAAAATATATTAGTGTTTTGTGTCTTCTTTATATAATAACAGAGAAAAATATGGCTACTTTAGAATTATTTTAAATCAGAAGCTAAAGTTACCCCAAATATTTCCCCCTCCCAAAAAATCATTTTTAAATTTAAATTATTGATTTGTCCCAAAATATTACTTTGCTGTTGCTACAATAGAAAAATTTATAATGGATGTTTTCCTTAATACAAATTTGTAATCTTATTTTAATGCTCAGAAAATGTTGGGACTAAAAATGAAAACCTTGATCACTGATTGACACAGGAAGGAAAATGAGTAATAGATGTTGGGGTTGATATTTTAAAATCATTTTTTATTACGGTTGTTTTATCTGTGTTTCTTAGTCTTGAAAATAAGATATTCCTTTGTGGTTTTTTTTGTTTGTTTTTTAATTTTTATTTTTTTATTTGGCAGACAGAGATCACAGTTAGGCAGAGAGGCAGGCAGAGAGAGAGAGAGAGAGAGGAGGAAGCAGGCTTCCCGCTGAGCAGAGAGCCCAATGTGGGGCTCGATCGCAGGACCCTGGGATCACGACCTGAGCCGAAGGCAGAGGCTTTAACCCACTGAGCCACCCAGGCACCCCCCTTTGTTTTTTGAATCTTAGATTTCACAGTGCTTCATTTCCACCTGTATCAAGGCATTCATTTAGCAAATTGGATTACTAAAGATTAAGCAACACAAACAAGGCAGACATACTCTTCCCTTAGATATTATGGTTCAACAGAGAAGACAGATACAAAGCAGTACATTTGCAAGTAGGATAGTGATAGTGTCACAAAAGTAGCATGTACAGTACAATGGTAATAGGGAGTTCTTAAGGTAGGATGAGAGAAAGCTCAATTGAGAAAGTAATATTTAAGACATAAAAAGGGTGAATGATAAGAGGGAGGTGGAGGAAGGGGGCAACTATACAAAAGTCGGAGATTTCTTCTTCAAAGAATGTGTATAAATGGAATCTGAACTTAGTTAATGTTTCTTTTTAAATTTTAATAGTTTCTCATTTAACATTACTGAGCATAGATAATTTGTATGTGGTAAATTCTGCAAGTAAGGAAGTGTAATAGTCCAGAATACTATTTGTGATCACTGGAGAATTTAGTTTTTGGAAATACAATCAAATCATCAAAAGTTACATGAAACTAGAGAAACAGAAATGAGGTACTTGCGTGATCGTCCTGTTATAGCCTTCTAGGTGCCATTCTCTGATCAGCTGACAGACAGTAGAATTAGCCTGGAGATTACACTGATGTAGCAGGAACTTTATTTCTTTTGAGTTTTATCCCAGGAAACTGAACTTGTTTACTTTTGTTCTTCACCAATCTTAGAAACTGTCAACTACCGTTCAATTAAAAACAAAAAACCCGAGAATAACTTCTATATTCTCCATTATATGTATTGGGTAATTGAGATCATTTACTTGCTCATTCTCAAATGTGTTCCTCAATAATAAATTTTTTCCTTTTTTTTATACTTCACAGCATTCATTGTACTTCATTTTTTTGTAACCTGCCTTCTGGATTCTTGTTTTGGAATCTTATATGTTAAATTATAACATTTCATTTATTTAATATTTTATAAGACCTACCATATTTATTTAGTGGTAATTGTGTAAGGATAAAATAAAATAAAAAGGAAGATTTTTCTCAGTATTAGCATACTGTAAATGTTAAATGTTTCTGTTGTGTTTCTCCATCTTTATCTTCATTTCCTGATGTAGTTCATTCGTTAGTTCCATTTAAACCACAAATTTATTTTACTTAACATGCTTTGAAGTTGTAGTAAAGGATATTTCTTTGGAGTAGTTATTAGAAATCTAATTTTAGGGGCATGGAAATATTAGAAAACAAAAAGACATCTGTTGGCTTAAGAATATAATTAACAAGAATATAGTTAAATGACTTATTAAATGCTTTTTTGGTTTTTCAGCATCTTCTAAGTGAGCAACACAGAAACTTTGCACAGAGTAATCACTATCAAGTTGTTGATGATATTGTATCTAAGTTAATTTTTGATTTTGTGGAATATGAAAGGGACATGCCGAAAAAGAAAAGGTAATTTGTCAGCCTAAGTTTTAAATTTTAACAGAATTCTAAACAATTTCATTGAACTAAAAATAAATCCAAAGTTTTCTGTTCTTAGAAGGGATATATATTTTTAGAATGTATATTTGGTTAAGAACTGATTACTACTTTTCTCTCCCCTCCCCCCCCTCTCCACTACCAGAAGTGCTTACTTTAAATTATTATTAAGGTCTTCATCTTAATGTTATAGTCTAAAAGAGGGGTTGGCAAATTCTTTATTAAAAACTGGGCAGTAAATATTTTAGGCTTTGTGAACCATGACATTTGTTTCAGCCACTTAGCTTTGTCATTGTACAATGAAAGCAGCTACAGACAATATGTAAGTCAATGGGTATGGCTGTGTTCCAGTAAAACTTGAGATTTGGTCCATGTGCTTTAAAGTTTATCAACCCCTGGTCTAGGACCATAAAGTTTACCATTTACTTGGACTAAAAATCTAGAATTTTTAGTTAATCTTCAGGAGTTTAAATAAACCTTTCTTCACTTAACCTCCATTAAGGCTTCTTTATAGTATCACTGAATACTTTTGCTTAAATTCTACTTGCCAATAAATCTTACTAATGGTACTGACAGGACTTTGAGGTGTGAATACAGTGCTCTTCATTGACAGTTTACTGCACAAGTTGACTAAATGATCCTGGTTAGATTGTTCCCATAAATCCAAAATGAAAAATTCTTTGAAGTGCTGAAATTGATGATAAATCATTAGGTTATTCAGTCCTTATATCTATTTTTAGACTAATGTTAAGACATAAAGACTAGAAAATAAGATACCAAGGTACAGCTTCTGAAAATTGACTGGAAAGTCTTGACTATATCTAGGTAGAACGGTTACCTAAACTTCTTATTTATGTAACATTCAGAATGGTTGTTCATGACTGACTTAATAATATGATATTTGGAGAGGAGGCATATTTTCAACTTTTTTTTTTTTTAAGATTTTATTTATTTATTTGACAGCGAGAGCAGGAACACAGGCAGGGAGGGTGGGGGAAGGAAAGAAAGCTTCCCGCCAAGCAGGGAGCCCAATGTGGGGCTTGATCCCAGGACCGTGGGATCATGACCTGAGCCAAAGGCAGAGGCTTAACTAAGCCACCCAGGCGCCCATATTTTCAACTATTAAAAGTATATAGACTACTATAAGAATTTAGAATTCCCTAAAAATTTAATCTGCATCAAAATTCTGAACTAGTACTTCACATGTAAGTTGGTTTTTCCTTAATTATCTGCACAATTTTCATGCGTGTGCAAGTCACCTAAACATCTCTAGACATTAAAGGAGAGAGAGGGCAGTATACTAGAAAATACTAGCTTCTAGTATTATACTAGAAAATTATATAAACATATAAACAAAATAAATATAGGAGTGTCCATGCTGGTTCTAAAAGGGGAGACTGAATTCTATATTTCTATAGTGTTATCTGTGACATGTATAACATAAAACAATAGGAGTGAGCTAGTAATACGTAATTTAGGATTGTGTAGTACAAACTAACATTCCAAAGATATTAAGAGACTCCCTGAAGAAGAGGTTTTCAGGTCACATACATGTGTGAAACATCAGGATTATTATTTTGTCTAAATACTAATTTTCTACATTGTTAAGTAAAATGAGGAGACGATATTAATGTAAAAGCATAGAAGTTAGGATATTTTTCAGGATAAGGAAAACAAAATTGGGAGCAAAACGAAATCCCTTTACTTTCATCTTTCTTTGAGTTATATGGTTGAAGGAGTTTTAAACACTACATTTAAGATAGTAATTACCTCTGGGAGGAAGGGGAAGAATATGGATGAGAATAGAGGGTACCATACAGCTTGAGTTTTCAGCTGTGTATCTGTAAAGTTTTATTATGAAAAACACCTGAAGTATATTTGGCTAACTGTTAAGATTTCAGTATTTTTGTAATATTTTCTAAGTTAAATTTAAGTTTCATAAATAGTTTTAAAAGATTATTAGTTTGACTTTAAGCTACTCCGGAATTTTTTATAGCAATTTAATGTTTATTCTTTTTGTTTTATAAAGAATAAAATACAGTATTGGATCACTTTCTCCTATTACTACAAGTGTCCTGAAGGAGTCTGAACCAAAAGAATTGCAACATATTTCTCAGAAAGACTTCAAGGAAAATAATGTACAGGTAATTGAGCAGCATTTCCTGTATAAAGAAACCCAGGAACCTGAACAGAAGTTTCTGTTTATTTCAGAATGCATCCCCTACTCCTTAAGTGAATTGAGAGGACTCGATGAGAAAGTAACTACTAAATGTTCCATGTTAAAGCCAGGTGAAAATGACATAAAACAAAATTTTGCATATCTACCTCCACATAAAAATAAACCGGAATGCATCCTTGATGTTTCTGAACATAAATTAATGATAAATGAAAGTGACTTAGAAGAACTAAGGGTAGATCATTGTCCACGTAGGCTAAAGACATCTGTACAAGTTTCTAATTTCAGTATGGATAGTACTGCATCTCAACCAAAACAAAAGTCAGATACCGTGCTTTTTCCAGCAAAGGATCTGAAGGAAAAGGACCTTCATTCAATATTTAGTCATGATTCTGGTCTGTTAGCAGTAAACAGTTCACAAGAGCACCTAACAATTCAGGCAAAGACCCCATCCCGAAGTCTCCCTGAGGAACCCAATGAATGTGACTTCAACAATATGGATGGCTTACCTTCTGGTACGATCCATCGGAAAGTGAAAATATTATTAGGAAGAAATAAAAAAGAAAATCTGGAACCACATGTGGAATTAGATAAGAAAAGAACTGAATTTCTTATTACACAAGAAGGAAACAGAATTTGTAGTTCCCCAGTACAATCTCTATTAGACTTGTTTCAGACTAGTGAAGAGAAGTCAGAATTTTTGGGTTTCACAAGCTATACTGAAAACAGCGGCATTTGTGATGTTCTGGATATTTGGGAAGAAGAAAATTCAAATAATTTGTTGTCAATGTTTTTCTCTTCTCCTTCAACTTCTACATTTACTGGGTTTTAGATTTAAAAATAAATACTTTCCGAAGTGGCGAAGATCATATTCTTGAAATTTTTATAAATAGGTATGGAAGTTACTTAGTTTTTTTCTTTTTTGCCAACTTTGTTTACAAAACCAAGTGTAAATATTAATAAAGGTGATATTTACATTTTTCTACAGATTTGGATACTTATTCTAGAAAAATCGTAAAATGAACTTGTGACTTGTTTTACATACTATGTTTTAAGAATTATTATGAATAATTGTTTTATGGCACTGAAAACTAATTTTAAGTGAAATTTTGGGAATATCAGTATTTACCATTATAAATTTAGTCTTGTTCTTTCTAAAGTCTTTTAAATAGATTCCTATGATAACAATGGAATATTGCTTTTAAAAATCTAATTTTCATACTAAAGGAAAAAAAACACTAATTTTTGTGTTTGGGTTCTAGAAATCATTAGTACTTCATGTTTGACCTAGTTGGACCATCCTGGTGCGTTGGCACTGGCGAGTTAGGTTATTTGCAGGGGTAAATAGAAGCCATGAAGGAAAAATTTAATCAGATTACTATATGGAATAAAACAATTTTTCCACTATTCATAATTATTTACCTTTAGAAATAAAGTCTTCCAAAAATGACTCATTATCCCCTAATCTGGTGTCAGGAAATGAAAGAAGGAGGATGGCAGTGAACTCTAAATAAAAGTATTGAAACAGGGGCACCTGGGTGGCTCAGTGGGTTAAGCCTCTGCCTTCAGCTCAGGTCATGATCCCGGGGTCCTGGGATCGAGCCCCGCATCGGGCTCTCTGCCCAGTAGGGAGCCTGCTTCCCCCTCTCTCTCTGCCTGCCTCTCTGCCTACTTGTGATCTCTGTCTAATAAATAAATAAAATCTTAAAAAAAAAAAGTATTGAAACATATGTGAAGATTGCCTTTGATCAGGCACTTGGCAACTCAATAATTTAGAGAAGAGAATATACGAAATACTCTCCTATAAGAAATACATATATGTGAGAAAATGTATATATTCTCTCAGATATAAGAAACATTTCAACTGTTATCTTTAGATGGTAGAGGCATTTAAATGCCTTTGAGTGTACTTACCAGGAGTGTGGTATTTACAGCTAATTACATTTTTCACAATGAAAGTTGGTGCCATTTAATATTCTGTGAATATGTTATCATTAAAAATTAACTTTGATTACCAGTCTTAAATTTTAGAAACCCTGTATGGCTCCCGATAGATTAGTTCATATGTTTTGACTGTTTGGACAGTCTGAATGAGAAATACTAGCTTTTCAACAACTTTTTTGATCATACCAGTACTTTAAGTATGGTCACTGAAATAGTCTTTATAGTGAATCCATGCAAACTTGTTTCCACTGTAAATTAGACATTTTCCGTCACAAATGCATATGTGTATATGTAAATCTACTTCAGATTTTACAGATCACCTTCTAGAAGCCTAGATGAAACTTGGAAAATTATTTGTGGAAGGTATTATTTTCCCATAACTTTTCCAGATAATTGAAAGGTATTTAAACTTGCTCTATAATCCTTGTACTTTAGAATGACAGTTTTCTTCACTTTTCAGTGGCACTGTTTGCCTTAGTTGTATTTAATATTGGAGTAAGAGACTCAAACGGAACCCCTCTAATAGTTAAACGTTGTTAAACTTTATTTTCACATTATTTTTGAAGTATTTTGAAGGACTTTAGAACACCCTTCCTCACCCTGGGTGGCTCAGTTGGTTAAGCGTCTGCCTTTGGCTCAGGTCATGATCAGGCTCTGATCAGGCTCCCTCCTCAGTGGGCAGTCAGCTTCTCCCTCTGCCTTCTGCTCTCTCTCTCTCTTTCTCTCTTTCTGACAAATAAAATCTTTAAAAAATTTGACAGAGATTTGGAAAAAAAAAAAAAAACCCTCCCCAAAGATCTTCATAATAAGCATTTCCCATTTTAAAAAATGCTTAAATATTTGGTTGTTAGTAGCAAGACCACCACATAGAATTTGTGTGGGTTGTGTTACGCAGATGGGCACCCAACCAAGATGAGGATGGTGGGGAGTAATTAAGCCTCTTGTAGGCATAAGTACTGTGCCCTGGCAAATGAAATTGCATTCACGTAGAGGCATCAATACTTCTTGATTTTTACCAAGGTACATGGTCACCTGGTGAAGGTGCATTTGGGGTTGTGTTTACCTAAGCACTTAACTGGTTTGGTTGCCATATTTATTCAAAAAAGGACACTTAATCTTTAATGCAACAAGGCATCTTCAGAAGTAGGAAGCTTCAAAGATCTCAGCAGGGTAGATAGAAAACTTAGTTTGCTTATTAGAAAGTGACAGGCTCTGCCAAAAGCGTCTAGACAGACAAATCCCAAGCACATGGTATTTTCCTTGCTAACAGGAACACTGAAGGGGAAGGTGTTAAAAAAGAAGAAAAAAAGGCACTCTAACTTTCAGCTCTGGGCAACAGACAGTGTAGCATTCAAAGTTGGTGGCCCTTTTTCTAGGAGTAGCTTCCAACAGGGGCTAGTGAAGACAATGTGGTTTTTGTGTTTTAAAATGAACGTTTTTTTTTTTTTTTCTAAAGTAACAAGCAGTTGTAGCAAAGGTATATTTTACATGTCAATAGAATCTTTTAAATGGTTTTTGAAGCCAATGACTTCTTTGCATATGTAGGTTAGTATATTAAAATAATTTATGAAACCATAAACGATGCATGTCAAGACATATTCTACCTACTTTTAAAAGGAATAGAAAACAAGATGTTATGTTTAGCACTTTAACCTAAAACCACTCAACTTGAATCCTTATTTCTGGAAATGAGATTGTATGTTATCAAAAAATTTAGTTTGATTTAAACACCTCGGTGCTAACATGTATGTGTAGTTAATACTATTATGCTATCTCAGGAATATATTTTTTTAAATGTTGTATTTAAATATTATCAATTTCTATAAATGCAGTTTGATTAATGTGAGACCAAAAATGTCTCACTTTTCAGTTAGGAATCATTCCAATGCTATTTTCATTAAGAGTGAAAAGTAAGGATGATAGGCCTCTCCCAAAGGAGATGGAAAGTTTTTTTGTTTTGTTTTTGTTTTTTTTTTTAAGTTGGCTCCATACGTAGCATGGAACCCAACTTGGGACTTGAAGTCATGAGCCTGAGATCAAGACCTGAGTAAGCCAAGATCAAGAGTCTGATGCTCAACTAACTGATCCACCCAGACGTCCCAGAGATATCTGGAAAGATTTTTTTTTTTTTAAGATTTTATTTATTTATTTGACAGGCAGAGATTACAAGTAGGCAGAGAGGCAGGCAGAGAGAGAGAGGAGGAAGCAGGCTCCCTGCCGAGCAGAGAGCCTGATGCGGGGCTCGATCCCAGGACCCCGGGATCATGACCTGAGCCAAAGGCAGAGGCTTTTACCCACTGGGCCACCCAGGCGCCCCTGGAAAGTTTAAGCATACCCTCACCAGGCTAGCTAGATCTTAGATCATGGGATTGCCAAATTAAAGGTCTGAAAGAATGTTGGTTACACAATAGGTTGCTCAAGAGATACTACTTGCGGCTAAATTACCTTAGCTATCAGCTGCTATAGACTTGTTGATGTTGAAGTCTTTACTATGACCAATAATGTAATGCATTAGCCATATGCTGTGATTACATTGTCATGGAGAGTGGGGCAGGAACTGGGGAGAAGGAAGGGCTTAGTATAAAGACAACTAGATCAGATGAAAGGGTACTCTAGACTTTTAGCTGCATTACAGGGTTACAGGGAGTGTTTAATGCTGTTACACAAAAGTAGTATGTTTCATGTTTCTGTGAATTCCAACCAAAAAGCCTTCTGCAGAAAGAGGCAGTATCATGCCCACCTATATGCCTATATAGAATCTATAAAGTGACTTTGCCCAAGTCAGGTTAAAAAACAGAAAGAACTTATACCCTTACAAACAAGGGCGATTAATTAGCATTAATTTTGTAAGTAATATTAGAAGTAGCCTCCTTAAAATACCATGCCAAAAAAAAAAAAATAAAAGGAAAAGTCTAGGAAGAGCCCTGGGCAATTAAAAATGCAAAAAGAATCTGACACTAAATGTGTTACTCAAGCAAGAAAAACATACTCTAGTTTTGAACACTGGGAGCATAGTGTGTGACCAAAACAGTAAGACTTGAATAAGAACCAGATTAAGACAGACGTATCTATTAAAGGATGTCAAAATTCCTTTGTGAAGAAAGTAGTGGAAATTACCAAAGCCCCTGTAAGCTCATTTCACTTGGTTGTGCTTAAATGTATAGTAAATTGCAATTTATGTTACTGTGCCCAGTGTGATCAACTTGCCATCTGGTGCCTAGCTGGTCTTGGGAGCTTGTGCCATGTCAGCGTTGGTCTCTTGTTTCTGGCAGGTTGAACATTTGACAACAGAAACTTCAGCTTCAGTGAATAGGAGCCCATGCTGTCAAGCCAAGCCTGTACATGACTTTTTTCCTGCCACCATAGTCCTTTTGCTCACATACCCATTGTGCTAACATTGGCGAAGCATTAACATGTGATATGAAGATTCTTATACTTCATGTCCACCCCCATATGCCATCTGTCTCTACCCCTTGTATTCAATCTTCAGATCTTTTTCTTCCTAAGTCATTTTCCCTTCTCGCCAGTCCACATATATTCTAAACTTGGGCCAGTTCTCTTTCCATACAAAGTGATAATTAGAGGTATACCACTTGAAGCTCTATTAGGGAGATCTGTAACTGGCTTTCAGTGACACCACTGAGTGGAGCTGTATGGCAACTACCATATATTTTTAGCTTGCACCCACAGAAGCAGCTAATCCCCTGATTTAAGTTTGGGATTTTTCATCTGGTCCAAAGGGATGGCCCATACACCTGTAGGTGGGTACTGAGAGAGGAACTGATGTGATTGCAGTGGATGACATGGGACCTGGGCTGCCTGCTCATTCCTTGAGCTCTCTAGTCTTGCTCTAGCTCAGTCCTGGATGTACCATTTCCATTTTATAAGGATTATTGGTGCATCTGCCCAATCTGATGGCTTGATAGATCTAATGACTGAACCTCAGCCCATGACTGGCCTTGTGACTACATGATCGTTTTTGCCCCACAGACAGCCACTTCATCTCTCATATGTCATCATCTCATACAAAAAACTCTTCATTTTTCCAAAAGTACATAATTCTCCACTGAAGATGGCATAGTTTAAGTCTTCAGGGAAAGTTGTCATTTCCCTATTGGGGCTTTTCATAAACTCCCAATTTTCCTATCACTGATAGATACCTCTCAAACCTTTGAACCTGCCTGGTTATATGACTGCAGAGCTATTTTTTGCTCACAGCTGACAGCCTTTCATGCCCTTGGGTGGAAGTAGTACTCCCATTTGGAATATCCTCCCTCCAGAACCTGAAGAGGCTTTCCGATGTAATGTTTCCTTCATGTTTGGAAAGTTCAGTAATTAGTATTTTACTTTGATGTATTTTTTTTTTTAAGGTTTTATTTATTTGAGAGAGCATGAGCGGAGAGGGGTCAGCGGGAGAAACAGACTCCCCGTCAAGCAGGGAGCTCGACATGGGACTCGATCCCTGAACTCCAGGATCATGACCTGAGTGGAAGGCAGTTGCCCAACTGAGCCTGTCTTTTACTCCGGATGGGATGTTCTGGCATGCCCCTGGCCGTTGGATCTCTAAAAATGTTACTGATGTGACAAGTGCCTGACTCCTATTAGGGTACGTGTCTCACGCCCTAGAGGACATGGCCCGGAAGACATGTGCCACATAGTTCCAATGTGGTAGCAACTTCTTAATCATATGGTCTGATAAATATATCAGTATAATGGGTTAATGTGATGTTCTCAATGGCATCCTCTTCAAATTTTAACAGAGGACAAGTAAAATGTATACTGTTAATCTTTCCCCTGTGAATGCAATCTGTTCCTGATTTTTTTCTGACCTGGATGGAAAATTATGCATCCACCCAAACAATGTTGCATATCATATACCTGAGGCTATGCTCTTTGCAGTGAATATGGTATCACATATGGCACTGCATCTGCAATTGAGGCTACTCCTTAGTGCAGTTTGAGGCAGTCTATTGTTATTCTTTATAACCCAGATGAATAGGATGGAAATCAACCATCTTTAGATATTTAACAGGGGCATCAGTTTCCTCCATCACCACCATCACTATGACCCCAGATTAAGATATTCCTTTTCATTTATTATTTGGCTGAGATATAGAGACAGTTTCAGCTTCTCATTTGGTCTTTTCTTCTTTTTCTTTTTCTTCTTTTCCTTTTTTTTTTTTTTTTTTTTGGTTCTTATCCACTAAAATTCTTAAACCTATAAGTTGGAGATACAATGCGGGTGATTTAGTGAAGTATTAAGTATTTTCTAATAAAACATTCAGAGCCTAAGCAAATGATCCTATTGTCCCACTGAGCCAAAGCTTGGCCAGGACTCCATTTATTACCTGACTCCCACATGTCTCCACTATAATAGGTGCTTTGGGTCCCAGGTATCACTGTCAGTCCAGACCCTGCATCCAACAGTAATTCGGATATTCTTATCCCTTTCTCCAGTGCAGTGACCCAGGTAAATGGAGGTAAGTCCCTTTGGGAAAGAGCTAAGGAATAGTTAACCATAGGTACTTAACATGTGATGCAGGGTCCTTCTCCTGGGGACATGACCTTTCCTTCACTTGGTGGTTTCTGGGTTGAAAAACTGACTCAGCTCTGGAAATAGATCACGATTCTTGATTGGAGCAACTTCCCACAGCCTCCTGAGACTGATTTATTTTAATGGTACGTGTTGAGAAATTACCTTGTTCTTGTCCATCTGTTTTGCTCCTAAAGGAAGCATGTTCTATTAACCAACTCCACAACTCTTGACATCAGCTCCTTGGCATTAGTCTTGGAAATCACTTTTTTGCTTTGACGCTAAACACAAAGGCAACAAAAATGAAAATAAACCAGTGGGGCTATATTGAACTAAAAAGCTTCTGCACAGCAAAGGAAACTATCAACAAAATAAAAAGACAACCTACTGAATGGGAGGAAATATTTGCAAATCATATTTATGAAAAGGGGTTAATATCTAAAATATGTAACTCATATAAATCAATAGCAAAATAAAGAATCTAATTAGAAAATAGAGGAACTGAATAGAAAATTTTCCATAGGGCACAATTTTCTTAGCTCTGTGAATAAAGCTTTAATACTGTAAAGCAGAGATTGGATATGCTCACTCTCACATTAAGAGTAAGTTTTCCTAATATTACAACTTATTTGTATTTGCATACTGTAGAACTAAAGTGTCTGGCCATTATGTAGTCCTTTCTAATAAAATGTGCAAAACCAGCAGAAATACCAAGAATAACTATTTAGGGACCTCACAAGCCTGAGATCATAAGCGGATCTGAAACCAAGAGTCCACCACTTAACCAATTGGGCCTCCCAGGTACCTCCATGCCCTTGGGTTTTAATTCTTTTACTGTACCTACTGTGAAATCTCTTGCATCAAGGTGTAAAGTGTACCATTGAAATCTTTTAGCCCATATTCAGACTATAATTCATGTCATATATAAAATTCTTAAGTGTCTTATTTATTTGAAAATTTGGGAATTTTTTTTTTAAATGGTAATAAAGGTCAATGAGCTACGGTTACTTAAATATGATAGAATGTTCTCTCAAGGGAAAAAAAGAGTCCCTCTCTGCTGTTTGCTTGTAAAACCATGTCTAAGTTGTATTTAATACTGAATACTACACTTTATCTGGGACACTGACATACTGGAGTGTATTTTCAAATCATCATGATGGAAACCTGAAACCATGTCACAAGAGGCAGGGGTAAAAAATTTTTTCCACTGGGGAAGGAAAAAAAAAACAAAACCATCTCCATAGAGCAAGCATCATGTGTAAGATTCTTCTTCATGCTTTACAGGACCAGAATCAGGATGGAGGTTATAAAAACAGGTTCCACCAGGGAAGTGTGGAAAAAAGACTCAGATCTGAAGACAGGATATCCAGTCTACTCTATAGCCATGGAACCTTAGGAAAAGTCCTTTAAATTCTCTAAGCCTCTTGTGTCCAATAGAACTGTCTGCAATGATGGAAATGTTTTCTACTTTTGCTCTACAATACAGTAGCTGCTAGTCATAGGCAGTACAGAAATGTGTCTAGTGTGACCGAGGAACTGAATTTTAAATTTTATTTACTTTTAATTAAATTGAAATAGATACATGTAGCTAGTGGTTACAGAATTTGGAAAGTGCAGCTCTAAGCCTGAATTTCCTCCTTTCTGAAATGGGAATAATAATACTTATCAGATTGCTGATCCAAGGTTCAAAGGGCATTATATGTGACCTCAGAAAAACTGTATCATACTACATAAGAGCTAATTATGGTGATAACTAATAGTACTTGTATTACTGTCTTATCCTCAAGAGTTTCTAACATTTGGAATTAGAGGAAAATGGAATTAGCCGCCTGAGAAGGTAGAGTTCCTCAAGTCTGGTTTTCACAAATAGGTTTGAGACAGGCAGAGATCAGAAAAAGGACAAAACATCCTGGACACTTGGGCAAAATCCAAGACATCGTTCCAGTGTCTGCATTGACCTTGATGTTCCCGCCTGACTTGCCTGGCTGAGTTAATGATCTTCCTGTAAGCATTACCAGGGCACCTTCACACCGTAATGTAAAAAACGGTGTTTACTCTACTGCATCTGCAAGCACGTGCCTCATACACTCGTGTTGTCATCGGTTGTGTCCCCCTACTTAGTGAGCCACCGGGCACATAGTAGGTCCTCACTCAGTGTTTGATGAATTTTTAACTTACCATGTACTTCTGAGGGTGTGATTCCCTGATAATAATTTAAGTAACTACCATATCTGTGGAAAACATTACGGGTCTTGATGAACCACGGAGTGAAGGAATACTGGTTCTAGCAGAGGCGCAGTCGGGATATTTCGGTGCCCGGAAGGGCCTGCCTTCGATGACCTCTCTTCTGCCCTTTCTGTCTTCCGTGGTCACGAGGTCGCGACAGTCCGCACCTTCGTGGAAACGAGCGGGATGCTGAGCGAGAACTACATTTCCCAGCTGACTCTCCGGCGCGCGCCCCTACCCGCGCGCTGGGGGCGAGTGCACCAGGCGCTCGCTCCCTGCCGAGCGCTCGTCGCCCGCCGGAGCCTTTGCCTTGGGATGAGGTGGGAGGCGCTAGAAACCACTTAGTTACAGCCAACCGCCCAATGCAGCACTCGCTCGCTCCCCCCGCCAGCGGAAGCGCCCGCGGAGCACAATGCAGCACTGAGGCAGCGCGGCGGCGGAGGCTGCAGAGCCACGGTCGCCGCAGCACCGACCCGGGCTGGGAGGGGGCGGCCGAGGCCAGCCGTGGGGCGCGGGCCGACGGACACGGACCTGGCGGCCCGGGCATGAGGAGCTGAGCGTCTCGAACGAGGCGGGCTGACGGCAGCACCATGCAGGCGGCGGCTGCGTCCGTGCCCTTCTTGCTGCTCTGCGCCCTGGGGACCTGCCCCCCGGCGCGCTGCGGCCGGGCAGGTAAGTTCGCCACCCTCTGTGGCTTCGGGACGTACCATTTTCCGAGCGTCTTTGCAGCCCTCAAGCGCCCTGGAAACGGGCATTCCCGTTTCCCGAGTGCGCGGGGAGATTTTTTTTTTTTTTTTATTTAGAAGGGTGGTGAGAAGTGAAGCAAAAATACATGTGTGGGGGCGCGCGGATGCTTTAGAAACCTTCGGTCAAATGCCTGTTTTTCGTCTTCTGAAGAGGAGGAATGCGGAGGATGGGAAAGGGGTGCTGTGCTTCTGGGCCCCGATCCTGGATGATCTCAGATGCGCTGGTCCAGGGCTCCCCGGCTGCGTCCTTCTCAGATGGGGACCAGGAGGGAGGGGGCGGCGGGATTTTCATAGAGGAGACGTCGGGCCGCAGAAGGCATGAGTACGGGTCAGGGTCATTATTTTATCCTTCTCTCCCCACTCCCTCCTTACCCTTTTCCTGCCTGGAGGAGACGCCTTGTTGACGGAGCTGGAGAGGAGGAACGAAAACCGCTTCCTGGAGCGCCAGAGCATCGTGCCACTCCGGCTCCTCTACCGCTCCGGCGGCGAAGACGAAACTGGACACGACGCGCTCGACACGCGAGTGCGGGGCCACCACGGCGCCGGGCAGGTGAGAGGCGCGGTCCGGCGGGTGGGCCTGGGCGCGGCCTGGCCCACCCTACCCCACGTTTGCTCTCCGTCGCCCTGGAGATGCGGTGTCTTTGGTGAAATGAGCGCAGTCCTAATGCGAGTCATGCATGGCGCTCTCTGTGCAAAAAAGGAGGGAGCGGGGAAGGCGGGGGGCGGGGGGGGAGCAAAATCCCCCAAAGAACCACAGGCCGGAGCTTTGCTAGAGAGGAGTTTGTGCGGGATGTCTTCGGCAGTGCCACATCCTGAGCGAAGGGGCGGAGACCCTCTCACCTCTGTCAGGCAAAAGCGTAGTAAGCAAGAAGGGATTTAATGTTGGCAGGATTTGCATCATCATTATTGTGGTGCTTGCTTAAATCCTCAAAAAGACTTTATATGTGATTTAAACCAAGGTTGGTATTGTAGAAAAAAAAAAAAACGAAAACACAAGCCTAGACATCCCTAACTAAACTCAAACTGTAAAAATAAACTGCAGTGTTCTCAGCTCACTCAATTTGTGGACACCAGAGATGTACCCATTCACCTCCACCTTTCAGAAAAGGCGTCTCCTCCCCCATTTTTTCATTGGTAGCAGTCCTTTGGTGTAATTTGAGCCATGTTGTTTATTGGGCATTCATAAACTATGTTTTTTTTTTATCTAAGTTTACTTTTTACCCGCATTTAGATCAATAACACACATCCACAGATAATGACTGAAAAGTATTTTGAACTTACTTGCTAATTTAGGTAATTATTTTGGGGCTCTGTAAACAGTTTTTGTGTTTATATACCAACCTGGCAAACAGTTCATTCATCTGTAAGTACAGATTAAGGTAGAACTTGTCCATGTTGAAACTGTTGTAAACTATGCTGATCTAAAGGAAGGCTGAATATTTTCACATGTGCAAATATACTTATTAATACCTTAAGATGTACATTGTTGCTGTGATAGTCATAGTATTTGATCTATGTGTGTAATATATGTAAAAATAGAAAAGGACACTTAAATCTGTATTTGTAGCCAAAGGCTTAGTTCCATTGAAATTTTCATGTAAGAAATTACTTTAAAGGGCTACAATAGTATCCATCAAAGTTTGATTATAGTAGAAAATCTGATGCGTCAAGCTTTAATAAAGGATTCCATTAATGTTTGAAAAATACTTATTTTCCTCTTTCATTTTGACTTGTTTTCATAGTAAAACTGAAGAAGCAGGGGACACTATCTTACTTTTTAGTAAATGAGAATCATTGCTGTGGAGAAATAGTCCCACAAATTTACAACTTTTGACTATGAAAAATTTCAGACACACACAAAATAGAATATTATAATGAACCCCAGCTTTAACAATTAGCAACTCATAGCCAATTTTGTTTCATCTATCTATTTTCTTCTCATATTATTTTGAAGCAAATCATAGAATTTTGTTCATAAAAAATTCACTCAACACTTCTAAAAGGATTCTTTCAAAAGGTAACAATGATATTATGCCAAATATATAAACATAAATATATACATATGTTAGATATATGTAAGGATATTTAATAAATATATATAAACGTAACACATATATATTTAAGTTTGTGTATTTGATCCAGGACCCAAATAGTGTCTATAGATTGCAGTTAGTTTAATTTTTTGAGTCTCTATAATGCATAGTATCCCCCTCTCCATTTCCTTGATTTTTTCTTTGCAATTTATTCATTGAAAACAGGAGGTCTTTCATCCTGTGCTTTACAGTCTGAATTTTTGTTGATAGAGCCCGTGCTTTAAAACAAATCACAAAGACTCTCAGAGAGGAAGGGCAGCAGAAGAAAGTAGAAATGCAGAAAAAGAAAACTGCAGAATTGAACCTGGAAACTCCAAGTCTCTGTCTTGTGCCAGTAGTGTCTTCAGGTACCCTCTGCCCTCCACTGTGTTGGTGAAGGACCACCACTTTTGGAAAACAGGCCAGTCTTCCTTCTTTTCTCTCCATTTATGGAGCACAATTTCAGCAGTTTTTGGATCATAGGCCTTTCAACTTGGGGCACAAGATAACTTGGACCTGTGCAGTTTCTCCTTCTTACAATAATAAACAGTTGAGAAGAATGACTGGCTTTTGGTGAGGTATGGATGAAATGGTTGGATTTAGGTAGAACAGTGTGAATAAATTATTTATTCACATCAGGATTCAAAGTGAAATACTATCTTACCATCAAAATAATTATTTTAAATATCTTTTTAAAAATTTTTTTTTAGAGAGAATGTGCTTGCATGTATAAGTGGGGGAGAGGGGCACACGGAGAGAGAGAGGATCTTAAGCAGGCTCCATGCCCCAGCGCAGAACCCTATGCAGGCTAGGTCTCACAACTCTGAGATCATGACCTGAGCTGAAAAGTCAAGAGTTAAATGCTTGTCCAGATGCTTCTCAGAGTAACCAGATGGTTCTAGGTGATTAGGGAAAGCCCTTCTTCACTAAGGAGTGGCAGCTGATAAATGTAGGAGAAATGATAACATTAGAAAAAGTCATCATTCTGCGATTTCCAGAAAATGTTAATTCAGACAAGGGCTGTCTAATGGAACTAGCCACGCGGTGAATGGCTGAGGGGAAACCATATATCTGTGTGGTGTGGTCCATACCAAATACTTCCTGCTTGCAGGGGGAATCATAATCACTGTCTTGGGGCCACTGGGTGGCCATTACACAACCCAGAGGACAGTGTGAGTTTCATTGATGGTAAAACCACACGGCACGTACGTCCTGAAGAAATGCCATGTGAAGCAGACAGTGGTACCCACAATGTATTCTATACAAAATTTATTAATATAAACTGATCAAGCTCTTAGATGTACCTTCTGATATCTAGGAAATACAGGGGACAAAGGAGCAGGCTAAGTGACAGCATGAGGAAGTGATCAGACAGACATTGAGCAGGAAAACTAACAGATGAAGAAAAGGACTGTTTTAGATTTTAAACACCTAAGGGATATACAAACTGGATAAAATGCAGGCTCTGGACCTAAACCCTGATTTAGACAAACTAGCTTTGGGGAAATAGTTGTGTGACAATTAGGGTAATTTTAGTATGATTGAGGTATTAGATGCTATGGAAACTTACAGGCAAAGAGATGAAAAGATGAAAAGAAAACAAACTATTTACAACATTGTGATCTTGCTTTAGTAAAAAAATACATATATCTGTATGAAAATATGAAAATGTAATAAAAGACTAACACGTCAGTAAAAAAAAAAAAAAGAGAGAGAGAGAGAGAGACTGATGCTTAACCGACTGAGCCACTCAGGTGCTCCTCTTCAAAGAAATTACTACCAGCAGTTATCTCAGTGCCTTGACACATAGTAAGATATACACAGTACATATGGTTGGATGTCTGGATCACCTGGGAGGCTTTTGCAGTTTACCATGATCTTTAAACTACAGTTAGAAATCGCTGACTACTAGGTTTTGAATCTGGCAGTTACAGTTGTAAAGACTTAGTTGCCATATGCCAAATTTTCCTGCAATTAGAAAACTAAGGAGTTTTCCTGCATTTTTGTATTTTTGGTTTCATTGAGAGCTGGCATTGGACCTAAAAACTCAAGTTGATGGCCTTATTATTTCTTTGGTAATTAAGTAGATAAAAGTTATGGCATCTTAGCTATCCATGGACATTTTTTTTTTTTTTTTTACCAATTTTCTTTCTTCTTCAAAAATAAAATTGGGATGCCTCTCTATCATCTAACAAAGCTTATATATTCATTTGTTGATTTATGTATTTAAAAGGCATTTATTTGCTTGGGCTCATACTGTGTACCAGTTTTTGTACAAGGCTCTGGGGATTTAAAGATAAAAGACACAGTTTAAGCTTTTAAGGAATTTAAAGGCAAGTAGGAAGATGCATGAATGGATAAGCAGTTACACTCTGCCCTTCTGTGTGATTTCCGGGAGATGAGCACAGAAAGCGGTAGAAGTAGAGAAAACACAGTATTTAAGCCAGATGAGCAGTCAGGGGGCCTTTCATGTGGAAGTGCTGTTTTAGCTGTGTTTTTGAGGGTAAGTGGGAATTGGCCAGATTGAAGGAAGGTAGGTGATGGGCCTATCAAACCAAGGGGGGGAGCACTTACAGGGCGGGTGGGAATCAGAACACATTTTTGTTAAGTACAAATAGTTAGGATTAAAGGTACACGGGAGCCAAAACAGGAAAGCAGAGAGTAGATGCGGCAGTATCTTCGTGATTTGTGGAGGAATTTGGACTGTGTCCTGAAGGCAATTGAAGGACTTTAGTAAGGTGAGTTAACTGGCCAGATTTTTATTATTGCAAAATCATCCTAATGGCTAGAAATGAATAATTTTAATTTCAAAGGGTAAATGAAAGTGGTTGTTCACTTTAATTTATTGGTGAATGCTAATTCACATATTCATTAAGCTTCGTAAGAATTCAGTTACTAAGTATACTGAAAATACTGTATAAAAGAGTTTGTAAAGCACTTGGAACAATGCTAGGGATGTTGAAAGCACTATATGAGTTTTTGTTAAATAACATTTACTCCCTCAGGCTGCTTGAGCACTATTTAGAAATTTTATGACATCACTTTAATGCAAAATGGTGCCCTAATTACCCGAATTTAACACATTCCCAGAAGTATGTTACAAATTGTTAAAATTTATATAACTAAGTGGAATCTAACAGTTCTAGAGATGGAAGAGACTTTGCAGGTTATCTAACCTAATTCAGAAATTACTTCTCACCTGGTAAGATAAAGCCATTGGCCCAGAGCAAGGAAACCAGCAACATACTACTTAATGTTTCAGAAAGCTCACAAAAACGATGACAGTATGACACACCTTAATTTTACTCTTAATGTGTCCTTGTTTCAGTTTTCAATCACTAAATGGAAAAGAATACTCATATTTTTGGAAAAGATTTTTCTTATGGTTTGGGGAAATATTGATAATTTGGGGTGAAATAATAATTCTGTTGATAATAGTCCATGTTATAAAAGATTTCTTTACTACATGGCCAGTTACTTGAATGCATACTTTACTTTTATCCTAAGTGGGATGATCAGCCCCTACTGAAAGGTTATTTTGCCATGAAGTTCTAGAAATGATAGTCAAAGGAATCATATTTGATTGTGGGTAACTTGCTATCTTCAAGGTGGTCTAGCTATTCTGAAGTAATTTCAGTCCTATAAAATTATGTTCAGAACTATAGAGTATTTAAATTACTCAGAGCCTTTCCTCTGACTTGAAGTTATTTGGAAGGAATAGTGTGTTTGCAAACAATGGATAAAAAACATTTTTAACTGGGCATCCAGATGGGCAAGATAGTACCTCCTGAGCCATATTGATAGTTTGCTACTGATAATCACTTAATTGCTATTTTTAAGAAAAAGCACCTTCATGACTCCTCTTTCTTTCTTTCTTTCTTTCTTTCTTTCTTTCTTTCTTCCTTTCTTCTTTTTTTTTTTTTTTTTTTTTGGTTAGCCAAAATGACAGATTTACTGTAGCATCAAAGATAGGTTATTTGGTGGTTTATTTTGTTGTGTGTTCACCTCATAGATTTTCAGCTACTTGTTTTTCACCCATTGATTATATTTCTCTGCAAATAGTGGAATTTCTTTTTGTCAGAAGTCTTTGCTGTCAGGGAATAGGTGGGCTACTTTTTTTTCTCTTTTTCCCTGGATCGTGTTTTAGCTTCTCAAGTAGTCAGGTACCAAAAATCATAGTTCTATATTTATCATAGTTTTGATAATCAGTAATACAGGCTGGTAGCAAGACGGCAAGTGGTAGTACTCTCCATTTTTGTGAATATATTTATACATATGTCTAAGCCTGGATGAGCTGTACTTAAAATTGTGCTGTTTCACTTGGGAACACTGAGTCAGCTTCACGGTAAATTGTCTGCAGTGCTGCTTTGCTTCTCTGGTGGAAAAGAGCTCCTAGGAATTACAGCTTTGGAAGTATTTTGCAAGGATAGCACAAACAATTTTTTTTTCTTGATGTGCTTTTGTTAAACCTAAGTAACTCAGTATTGATAAAGTTTTGCCACCCATCCAAACTTTGTTCTTGTGCTATAAATAGGAAGGAGACATTTTCCAGCATGTTTTTATTCTATCAACATGCTTCTCTTACAATTAAACAGTTTAAAAAAATGATATTCAGGATTGTGGAAGTTTTCTTTAGGTCTTGGTTTTACTCTGTGAGATCCCAGTTTGTATTTTTTTGGCATCTCTGGAGTTCTGCTTAAAAAGATGGGTTCTGATCTCACTGTATAGGAAAAGAACCCATCTTTCATTGTTTCTTTACAGCTACACCTAGAAAACTGTGAATGACTCTAAGAGCTTATGTGTTGATAAAAATTGTTCTTAGTTTTATTTGCTTTCTCAAATTTCAAGAATGCCAAGTGTTCCATCATTTTTAATGACAGGACCCTTCCTAAAAATGCATAGAAGGATGCCTGCTTTCTTGTCATGTCTCATTGAGAGCAGGAATCTGTAAGGTCACTAGTACTCAGTTGTTCCAGTGGGGCTAAGATAAGGCCACATTTATCATTAAATTTCAAGAATAAGCTCCAAAGGGAACAAGAATGTTAATTAAAGGAAGGTGGGGAGAGCAGAAGAGGAACGGACATAAGGAGTTTGGTGAGAGGGAGGACGGAAAGAGAAAATAGGAAAGAGAGAAGAGCTTATAGTGGTGTTATCATATATGTTATAATATACACTAAAATACTTAATATACAGTAACTTATGTGGTTACATTTTATGTGCCCAACAGTTTTCTTGGCACTTGGTATGCATTAACTCACTGTAGTTCTACAAAAATCCTATGACAGGAGAAATACCAGCTTTAAAACCTCAAAGCTGGGCGCCTGGGTGGCTCAGTGGGTTAGGCCTCTGCCTTCAGCTCAGGTCATGATCTCAGGGTCCTAGGATTGAGTCCCACATTGGGCTCTCTGCTCCGCAGAGAGCCTGCTTCCTCCTCTCTCTCTCTGCCTGCCTCGCTGCCTACTTGTGATCTCTGTCAAATAAATAAGTAAAATCTTTAAAAAAAAAAATTTAAAATCACAAAGCTGGTAGGTAGCTGAGAAGGGATTTGAACCCTGGCAGTTTAACTCCACTGCCTGGGCTTAACCTCTGTGCTTAACTGGCACAATGGTAGGAGGCAAGGAACATTTCTTTAGATGTCATTCAGTGGCAGTGAGGTCAAAGAATTCTTCCATTTGTCCTATTAGTACTATATATTTCTTCAAGCTTGCAGAATGGAGGAGGAGGAGTGCATCATATCTACTATCTTGAGAATGAGAATGAACTACATAAAGAGATTTAACATTTAAAAGGTGAAAAACACCGCTTGAAGGGCCTGGGTTCTGTTTTGGAATTGAATGTGTATAATTATGGTAAATCTTTCTTTGTGAATTGAAAATGTTAATATTCAGTAGTCAGTACCAAAATTATGTATACTCCTTTGTGGTCAGAGTTTCATGAACCAGAAACATTCAATGCTAAAAGGGGATCTATACTCCTTTCTTCAGAAGAAAAGTTACAGAACATCTTTTGTGGCTCCCTAGAGCAAGTAGTTCTGGGGTCCCAAATGTCAAAGCCTTTGGTTGAAAGAGATACGTAGTTAGTAATAACCAAAATGATAGCTTCTGTGAACATCTAGTTGGATGTTTACTTTGGTCATAAAAGCCCTAGAAAGTAAATATTGAGAGAAAGACTTGAATAATTTTGTTAGTTACCATGTACCTGGCACTGTACTGAGTGATTTACAGGCATAATCCCTCATTCTCTCATTTTTTTAAAAGATTTTATTTGTCAGAGAGAGAGAGATAGAGCGATCAAGAGAGCGAGCACAAGCAGGGAGAACAGCAGGCAGAGGCAGAAGCAGGCACCCTGCTAAGTAAGGAGCCCGATGTGGGACCCATCCCAGGACCTTGGGATCATGACCTGAGCCAAAGACAGACCCTTAACTGACTGAGCCACCCAGGTGTGCCATAATCTCTCATTTTGAGGTAGATATTATATCCATTTTATAATTGAGGCTACTGAGGCTCAAGGAAGCTAATTAACCTGCCCAAGGTCATAACAACCAGTAAGCAGTAGAGTTGGGAAAAGAGTTCTCAAAGAGAATGTTAGAGATCCACATAAAATAATCCTTTTGTAATAAATGCTACTTACTTGACATTCATCTCTGTGTTGGAGTAACCTAACATTTCTTTGAGAAACTCTTGATCCCGCTCAGGTCTCCTCCATTGCTAACTTCATTCAGGAGAGAATTGATGTCATCTTTTAGCACTTGTTTTGTGTCTTCATTTCTAGAAATGGTTATGATTTCTATTTCTGCCTCAGATATTCTTTTAACCACATAGGAATATTTGAATCTACATCTACATCACAGCAGAGAGTGTCTGTACTCTGAGTACTTTTTGGAGTTTTATCTGCCAGAAACTCACTTATAAGAAACTATTTATAGGGGGGAAAAAAAGAGAAACAATTTATGGGGAATTATCTATTCCTCCATAGAATGCTGGCCTTACCTACTGAGATTCTGGGGTGGGGATATTTCGAAAAAATCTCCCCAGTGGATTTCCAATTTGTATGCAGGGGTGAGGAGCTCTGTGTATCCTTAATATTTAAGAGATTTTTTTTTTTTGGTATGTCTTAAATCTTTTTGGATTTAAGTTAATCACAAGAGTTTCGTATCTGAATTGTTATCAGTTTTCTCATTTGCATCCCTGACCTCTTCAATAATTCACTAGACTTTTTCTAAAGGATATTTTGAAGGAGATTGTAAGAAATATTCCCTAGAGGGGTGCCTGGGTGGCTCAGTCGGTTAAGCGTCTGCCTTCGGCTTGGGTTGTGATTTCAGGGTCCTGGGATTGAGCCCCGCATCGGGCTCCCTACTCAGAGGGAAGCCTGCTTCTCTCTCTCCCACTCCCCCTGCTTGTGTTCCCTCTCTCGCTGTGTCTGTCTCTGTCAAGTAAATAAATAAATCTTAAAAAAAATATATTCCTGAGAAACCAGTTCCAGTATTAATTGAAGTCCTGGGGAACATTATGGATAGTGCCTAATCAGGACCAAGAGGAGAGATTTGTCATGTAATTGTTTCCTTCCTTGAGTTGGATGCCAGAAATTTAGAGCAAATTTTGCCCTCCTCCAAAGCCAAAGTTACAACATGCGTTTTCCTAGCAGCTTCATCCTAGTTCATCAGTGTACTCATCATCCCAATTTCAGCTCGAGTCGTCTGAAATCTCTCTTTTGACAGTTGATCAATATAAAAAGTCTTATCTGTATGCATTTTCATTATGCATGCTATACTCATATTAAAATAAATACTCAGGCACAGAAAAAGTAATCTCAGATTTCCTCTGTCCACTTTTCTTAGGTATTCCCATCCCCCCCCCATCAAGGATGTTTTGCTTTTGTTTTCTTAGCATTTGCCATCCTTTTTTTTCCTTCTTAATTTATTTATCTGGGGGGTGACGTGAGTGAGTGTGAGCGGGAAAGGAAGGAGGGGGAGAGAGAAAGAATCTGAAACCGACTTTGCACTGAGCTCAAACCCCATGCTGGCTGATCTCACGACCATGAGATCATGACCTGAGCCTAAGTTGAGTTGGACAGTTGCTTAACCGACTGAGCCACCTAGGCCCCCCTTGATGACATTCTTTTTAATGATTGACTTACTGTCTTTCTTCCAATTGCCATCACTAGAATATTAAACTATGAGAACAGTGTATGAGAACAGTGATCTTGTCTTTTGTTCACTACACATCTCTATCGTGTAGCACAGTGCCTTGCACAGAGTAGGTACTTAATAAATAGTTCTTGAAGTGATAAATTTTCCTTTCTTCCCAGTTTCCTCATCTGCTTAAAATTTGTATTTTATCTTGTAGGCGTCCATATAAACATCCTGAAGTCCTCTTTGGAACTGGGTTAAAAGAATGAATACATGAATAAATTTTAGTCTTCAAATATTGAGTTTATAGCCCCTTTTGATAATTATAATTATTTTACACATAAAAAAAGTTCAGTGTGCTGTATTTTTATTTTCTACTTATTTTTTCAATGTGCCATATTTTTTAAAATATAAATACTTCCATATATGAAAAAATGATTTTAGACCTCTAGTGGTCCTTTGTTTCTGATTTCATCATTTGATTTGCTTTTAAGATCAAAATCTCTTTTGTTTTTCCTAGAATAGACTATTATATGTAATTTGATTTTGAAGAAATAAAAAAAAAGGTCATATCATGACCCAGAAATATCAGCTATTATAACTGGGAAGGGAAGGAATAAACAATTTAATCCACCCCCTGACCCCTACCCTCGACAATCTGTTTATATTGAAGAGAATTTTCAAAATCATATACATGTATCAGCAAGGGTAAATCAGCATTTTTGTGCTTTTTAAAAATCAATTTTGTACCAGGGGATTTTAGCACTGAGCAGTAGTTGCCCTTTTGCTGACTTTTTCCCCCCCTAACTAAAGAACATTAGATAACTATTTGAAGATAAGAAATCAATGAGGCTTTCCTGAAGATGGGCCTCAAGAGCTCACATTTTGCAAGTGGCTTTAAAATTTTCTTCCCGAGGCAGGAGAACTCCTGGTTGACAGTTTTCTTAGACCACTTATTCCACTTGGCACTGACTCACGTCTGTAGCCTTTACCTCTAGTCGGTCAGTTGCTGTCCTTATTTTTATTTGTTTTCAGGTTGCCTTTTGCATAGGTTGGGTTGGGAGAGGGTGCCTTCATTTCCCACCAGTGAGGTCAGGAGGCTGGAGTCAGGCTGGTAATGTGATTTGGTACTCCTCGTCGCACCTCGGGATTTTCCTTAAGTGGTTTCTCTTTCTTTGAACTAGATAGCAAGATGCCGCAGATGCAGCCAGCACTTCACAAAGCGGGGTTCTGTAGGTTTTTGTGAATTCATCAGTGGCTTTTTAATGCCTTTAGAACATACTGTTGGGGTCTGGCCAGAACCCAATGTGGGTCCTCGTGGGCAGAATGAGCTGTCAAGGTGGCACATGGTCGTATTAGTCTCAAGTTGGCTGGAGAAGCAGTTGGCTGAAGAGTGATCTAGGGTCATCAGAGCAGGGCAGGAGCGAGGGTAAAAGTGTGGTGGAAGGTAAGGCTCAGGGAAATCCCTAAGTAGTTATAGGGAGAAGATACTGGGTGCCCTGTGCCAGGTCCAATGTCCTCCCCGCTCAACCCAACTACCTGACACTGTCCGAGGTGCAGTCTAAGTTTTTAATCTCAGACATCCAGGTTCTAGTGATTGGCTCCACTCTTGATTTAGATCTTGTATTTTTTGAAACAAACAACCGAGAAATAGATCTTGTATTTTTAAGGAACTCTGGTGTTTTTTTAGCCTGACATGGTTTGCATTTGTTTCAATTTTCTGATGGCACGTGTGCTCCATCCTCCCATGAGTTTTAAGTGTTTGTTTCAGACGGAAGAATCTTTCTCTTCTTCTCCCCCCACTCCTCCTCTTCTTCCTTTTCTTCCTCCTATTTTTATTCTTCTTTATTTCTTATTTTCCTTCCTTCTTCTTCCTCCTCTTCTTCCATCTTACTCTTTGTTGGTCATTTTTTTAAATGTCTGCAGGCTAGTGGGAGAGGACTTCACAGGGCCCACTCTTTATGTAGTCCTGACTGTAGATGCTGCCTCTCCCAGTTCAGGAGGTGAGGCTTATCTAAAGACTGATGGCTTTTCATGCTCTGAAAAATCACATTTAGTGTGTACAAAATGAGCAGCAGTTATGCATTAAATACAGGTATGTTAATGGTTGAAGAGTCCTTTTAAGTAGGAATTTGGAAAATGAGTTTAATTTAGGTGGATAATTTTGGTATTGTAATCAAACTAACATGAGTTCACCCCTTGGTGAGTTACAGATAGGAGCTTTGCCAGCTGGAGTAAGTTTCGCAAAGGAAAGTTTACTTGCAGCAAATAAGGAGGTCACAGGGAATAACTTCCAAAGCCGTAACCCTCTGAGCAAGTGTGAATGTGTTCCTGTTGTTCAGGGTTAGGATAAATATACAGAAAGGGGAGTTTTGTCCTCATTTGTGGAGCCAGGTGTAAGGTCATACATAAGGAAACATGCCTGTACATGTGTTGTGTGTTATGTAAGGTTGTGCTCCTTTTGGGGCAGAGATTTTAGCATTATGAGGTAGAAGTAACTGTCACTCCATGGTCCATGTGCACAGATGTGAGCCAGTGGTTGAGCTCAAACTGATCTGGATGGTCTGGGCGGGTTCAGTCTCTTAGGGCAGATGTTACTGCTTGAGAGAGTAGTTTCAGTTTCCATCATGGGATGCTTTGCCCATTGGGTCTTTTGCCTAAGTTACAGGATAAGCTGGAAAGAACTTAAGGAAAATGTGATGGATCCACTCAGTAAAGGTCAGGTCTTGTGGGGTCATGCTGGTGACGGTATCAGTCTCTGTTTACCATCAATAGTGGGTTATTTTCATGGTGAGTTTAGGGTTACAGTAGTTAGCAGTGCTTTCATGTGCTTTCCAAGAAAACTTTAGGTAAATATTTAATAAGAAGAATGGGAATTTGCTTTTTACAGATGCATTTACAAATTTACCTTAACGTGAAATAATGAAGTCATCATTTCTTAGGAGGATTTTTATTGACTTTGATAGAAACTCAAACATCCCTGAAGTGATGAATTTTTTCAGGACCACAAAACTGTTCTCCCGCTTTATGGCAGTGTGATGTTCGTACGGTTCTTAATGATCTTGCCTAGACAAGGCTCTCATGATTAATGAAGGGAGGATGCTTTCAATTTATAGCTTAACCATTTCATGTGAAATCTGTTTGAGGTTATTGATTAATGAGTTGTTTAGGACATTTCCTGAATGTTCTGGTTATGAAATCATGAACTTTGCAGTTTTCCTAGGGTGACGGGGTAAAAATTATTTTAATGTAATCGTGTGGAAAAACAAAGAGTGAAGGTACACATCCTTATCTTCATTTTCATTTCTTCCCAGCACTGATCCAGAGCTTTCTACCTAGCAAGTGCACAACAAGCAAATGTTGACCTGATGAAGTCACTGATGCCATGACTTTCATAGAGCCCTTTCCCATTCTTGTGTCCCCAGACCCCTGTTGTGAGGTTGGGTTTTCCCTGGGCAGTTCTTTTCTTTTCATCTCTCAGTACAGGTTTTATCCCTTTCTCGTTACCTCTTTCCATTTGTTGTTTTCCCATGTGCATGGTCTTGCTCTGTTCACTTTCCCTATGACCCTTGGTTTATTTTGTAATTTTTTCCCCCACTCTATTTCTGTCAAGTTCCTCTTTCTCTCTTAGCAGCTAAAGAAAAAACAAGTCTCTGAAAGGTTATTTACATTCAGTGTTGGAAATCATCCCTGGTGCACATTGCTGGACTTAATTATTTCGCCATTTGGAAAATGTTTTATAGTTCAACAAGCTTTCCCATTTCGCTACTTACTTTGAAACCTGTTTTTTTTTTTTTTTTTTTTTTTGGTGTGGGTTTTCTTTTTTCTGTTTCTTTCGTTCCCTTTCAGTTGTCCCTCATTCCTTCTCTTCTTTGAATGTGGAGTGAGGTGTCTCTTTGATGTTTTACTGCTGGACTAATTGCCTTCCTAGAATTATTCTTTTTGTTCTCATTACTCGTCATTTCCTGGATTTAGACTCTGAGTTGTGTGCTCTGCCCACCCTCTGCACTAGCTGAGCACGTCCCTTCTCACACTCTTCTCCAGTGATCCAGCACTGTATTGCCGGGATGCAAACTCGGTATTAAGGAATGACGAGGCACTTTTACAGGTTAGTAAAAGTAAAACTTGCCTCAGAGGCATGTCATAAAATTATACATAAAATTACATATGTGTGTGTTGGTGCAAGGGGGATTGGAGCAACTGACAATTGGGTGTGTTAATAGAAGGTATCCCTTTGAGAGAGACTTTGAGAGGTTGGGCTTTAACTTTGCCATTCAAATTCACTGTTTTTCCTTCATTGCTTAGTGCTATCTATGCATACTCGATGCTCAGCAGATATTCATGGTTTGCATTTGTTTCAATTTTCTGCTCAAAGATGAAAAACAGTTCTGTGACCATTTATGTTACTGATTTTATGTACTTTAAAAAATTTCTCTTAATTTTAATTTTTATCCTTTTTAAAGATTTATTAATAGATTTTATTTATTTATTTGTCAGAGAGAGTGAGAGAGCACAAGCAGGGGGAACAGCAGAGGGAAAGGGAGAAACAGGCTCCCCGTTGAGCAGGGAGCCTAGTGGCAAGGGCTCCATCTCAAGACCTGAACTGACTGAGGACAGACATTTAACCAGCTGAGCCACCCAGGCACCCCTGTACTTTTTTTTTTTTTAATAGGATTTTATTTGTTTATTTTTTAGAGACAGGGCAGGATGGAGGAGAGGAGCAGAGGGAGAGGGACAAGCAGACTCAGCACTGAGTGCAGAGCCCTAAAAGGGCTCAATCCCTCAATCCTGAGATCATGACCTGAGCCAAAAGCAAGAGTCAGACACTCAATTGACTGAGCCACCCAAATGCCCCTGATTTTATGTACTTTTGATGTATTTCCAACCATTATCGTATTTCTTTCTTCCAGATTATTAAAATGTTTTGTTGGGATGAGCTTGAAAGCAGCATGGGGTTCCTTCCACATCTTTGTTTTGTCTGTGACCTCTATGTTCCTCTTACCCCCCCATCTCTTCTTGCTAACCCAAGAGAGACCCCCTTTATATAGTATGCCCAGGTTCTGTGAAGGATCCCATCCCTGAGGATCTGAGCTGAAATAACTGTCTCTTTTGCTTCAGATTTGAGGCGGGATTTATTAGGAAAGGCAGGATGATGTTAAGGAGGGAGAACACCAGAGAAAGCAGTGGGAACTCGGACACTGGTTGGCATACTGACATTCCACCACCTAAGGCCACCTCACAGTCTCTCTGCCACTTTAATCACTGTGACAAAATCACTCATGTCAGCTTATAGCCTCATCTCTCCCAGTAAAAATAAATCCAAGCTATTTAACCTTTGTGTGTGACTTTATTCACTGGAATTTACCATTTGGGGCCTGGAGCTGCATTTTCTTAAAGACAATGATGCGTGTCTTCTGGGAGAGTGACATGTATTTTTTGACGGATCTGAACTCATATGACATACTCACCCAAGGAGTTCCCTTGATATTTATTCTTGGAATTTTGATTTTTTTTTTTTTTTTGAACTGGGGTTTTGAACTGACTACATCTTTTTTTTTCCTTTTAACTAAGTCCCAGGTACTTTCTTTTCTAATATTTTATTTTCATTTTTTTTCTCCATTTGTTACCACCATTTTATGGCCTAACAAGTTAATATAAAATATTTTCTTTCCTTATTTCTTAGGAGGTAGATATTATGAGACTGACGCGCTACCTACTGCACTAACGAGGCACCTTAGGAGGTAGATATTACTTACACAGAACTGTTACTCCATGAAATCTCCATGATGCTAAAAGACCCACACATCTGATTAAATCAGAAAAAAACAAAAACAAAAACAAAAAACACCACTTGAGAATAGTTCCTTTAGTATAAATAGAGACCCCAGGGAAGGATGGCACTCTGAGCAGTTTTTAAGCACTTATATCTTAGTGTGAATGAAGGACCTGAAGGAGTTAAGACCAGAAAGGAAAGTGAGGGCATAGGGTGGTGAGGAGATCCCACTTCAAAATTGTAGGATCAAGTAGCTGGCCCCTAGAAATGAACTCTAGCAGTTCTCATGAGTTCAGCAGATCCATTGTAATCTCAGGAACAAATTACGTGTATTTTACCTGTGCTTATATATTTAATAAGAGCTTTATTGGAGTACAATTTGCGTACTATAGAATTCACCCATTTAGCAATGATTTACAACTCGAAGTTTATTAGTATATTCCAGCAGTTGTGCAACCACTCCCATTGTCAGTGTTAAACCATTTTCATCACCTTGGTGCACCTGGGTGGTGCATTTGGTTAAGTGTCCAACTCTTGGTTTCAGCTCATGTCGTGATCTCAGGGTCATAAGATTGAGTCTGCTTAAGACTTTCCCTCTCTTTTTGCCCTCCCTCTCTGTCTTTCTCTCTCAAATAAATAAAACTGTTCTAAGGATTCCTGGGAGGTGAGCCTTGTACCCAAGGCAGCTCTTTGGGCAACTCTGGTTTAAAAGATTTTAAAAGATTTGTTATTTAGAGAGAGATTGAGAGAGAGAGAGAAAGAGAAAGAGAGGAAGGGAGTGTGTGCCTACGAGCAGAACCATAGGTTGGGGAAGGCAGAGGGAGTGGGAGACAGACTCTCCAGCAGACTCTGTGCTGAGCATGGAGCCCCCCCCATCTCACGATCCTGAGATCATGACCTGAGCCAAAATCAAGAGTTCAATGCTGAGGCGCCTGGGTGGCTCAGTGGGTTAAAGCCTCTGCCTTTGGCTCAGGTCATGATCCCAGGGTCCTGGAATCAAGCCCCACATCGGGCTCTCTGCTCAGCGGTTAGCCTGCTTTCCCCTCTCTCTCTACCTGCTCTCTGCCTACTTGTGATCTCTCTTTCTGCCAAATAAATAAATGAAGTCTTTAATAAAAATAATAAAAAAAAAATAAAAGAGTCCAACGCTAACCAACAGAACCACCCAGACACCCCTTTAAAAGGTTTTAGAAAGTTGTGTCAATATGAACCTCCTTGCGTCTTTTAGCCATTAATTTTTGTTTCTTGTAGTTTTTCTGGCCATGGCATTAGAGACATTAACTTTTTTTTAAATTTTTTTTTACAAGCAAAAATTTAATTATAAACAAAAAAAGAAGAGTTTGGAGTTTCATATGGAGTTTCATATATAAATTTAACTATAAACCTAAGTTATAGAAATGTACAGCTCTTCTCAAAAATCAGCAAAGGATGCCAGCCAATCCCCAAACACGAAGTCTGTTATGTCATCTTGGGACTTCCTTGTTCCACTGACTGGGCTACCCTGTGTGCACATGGGGGCCAGGACCAAGCTCCACAGTGAATGATGCATCCCCTTCCCCAATGAAGAGATGACCAAGAAAAAAACCCCAAAAAACAACTTTAAAAAATGGGAAGCTGGCCAGGGGAAGGGGGAGGAGAATGCTCCACCACTTTTTTTTTTTTTTTTTTAAGATTTTTATTTACTAATTTGAGAAAGAGCATGAGAGGGGAGAAGGTCAGAGGGAGAAGCAGACTCCCTGTGGAGCTGGGAGCCCGACGCGGGACTCCATCCCCGGGCTCCGTTAGTTATTCCGTTGAGTTATTCACCCCTTAGCTGTTCTGTGGCATCTACAAAATTGACCATGTAAAGGTGCTTGTGAAAATTTCTTTAGGAAAGCTTTTTTTTTTTTTAAATTTAAAAAAGCTCCTGTTTTAAAGTAGTTCAAACATACAAAAAAGGTAGATAGAATAATGAGAGAGACACTCTTATACTCATCACACAGAATCAACACAAATTTAATAGTTTTTTTTTTAAAGAAATAAACATTATAGATTCAGTTGATGCTCTCCTGCCTTCCATTTCCTCATCCTTCTCAAAGGAAATCATTATCTTGCAATTAGTGTGCATTTTTCCTGGCTTTTTTTATACTTTAGCTACATAAATATTTATCCATAAACAATATATATTACTATTTTGTGTGTTTTGTACATGCACTTATTTGGTATTGTATATTTTTTCTACTTCTCAACATTGATTTTCAATTTCTTGTGTTGGTACAGGTAAAATAATTGAATTCTTTCCTTTTTATTTTTGTCTGGCTTTCCATGTTATAAACTTAACATTATTTATTTTTATGTTAATGGTATTTATAGATTGTTTTCAAGTTATGTAGAGAAGTTCTGAGGCGCCTGGTTATATGGTGATACATAATGCCAGGTTATATAGTGATACACCAGTTTATACTCCACTGACAGTGCCTAAAAATTTCTGTATATCTCCATCTTCATAATCACTTGGAATGCTAAGACTTAAAAACTTATAAAAATATTATGGATGGGAATGGTGTCTCACCATTCAAGGCTATTAAGAGTATCACTGACTCTATTCTCTACACTGTGTAATTTTGTTTCCATAATATTAATTCAAATATCATGTGGAATTTGTTTTCTTAAAATTGAATGAGCAACAGTGCAGCTTTATTACTTTGGGTTGGGAGGCCTCTCTGCCTCAGCTGAGACCTCAGTGGTCTGTATCCTCCACGAGGCTGTTCCCAGCCAGGACATGAGCAAAGGAAGGGAGAGCAGGACACAAAGAGGCTAACAGGCAGTGGGATTAAAGGGTGGACTCCAGGTTCCTAAACCAGGCTGTATTAGAATTTGTATGTAGAACTGGGTTAGAGGATGAGATGCTTTATTTTGATAGCTTGTTTTATTTTATTTTTGAAAACCATGTCTTTTTCTTTTTTTTTTTTTTAATTTAAGATTTTATTTATTTATTTGACAGAGAGAGATCACAAGTAGGCAAAGAGGCAGGCAGAGAGAAAGAGGAGGAAGCAGACTCCCTGCCGAGCCGGGAGCCTGATGTGGGACTCGATCCCAGGACCCTGAGATCATGACCTGAGCTGAAGGCAGAAGCTCAACCCACTGAGCCACCCAGGCACCCCTTGAAAACCATGTCTTATTTGAAGAGCCTCAGAAGGCAAAAATCTAAAGAACAGACCTTTGAGGAAAAATGGCTCCCAAATTTTTATACAAAGTAACAGTTTTTATAACAAAGTCCATTTTTTTCTGTGAAAACTTTGCATTTACAATGTGTTTAAGACAACAATCCTAATTTTTAAAAAAAGATTTTATTTATTTATTTGACAGAGATCACAAGTAGGCAGAGGGCAGAGAGAGGGAGAAGCAGGCTCCCACTGAACAGGGAGCCAGATGTGGGCCTCGATCCCAGGACCCTGAGAGCATGACCTGAGCTGAAGGCAGAGGCTTTAATCCATTGAGCCACCCAGGCACCCCAACAATCCTAATTTTTTAATATAGTTTTTGTACTTTATTTTAAAAAGAAATTTTAAATATTTTACTTGAGAGAGAGAGGGCGCACACGCATGCCAGTGCATGCACCTAATCAGGGGGAGGAGCAGGCGGGGAGGGACAATCAAACTCCATGCTGAGCACAGGCACAGTGTGGGGCTCAACCTCAGGAGCTTGAGATCAGGACGTGAGCTGAAACTACGAGTCAGACACTTAATCAATGAAGCCACCTAGGCAGCCCTTGATAGAGGTTTTTTTTGTTGTTGTTGTTGTTTTTTAAATGATAGAGTTTTTAATAACAACTTTTTTGAGATATAATTCATGTACTGTAAAATTCGTGTACCTTTTAGCTGTGGCTTTTAATATAACTTTTAGTCATTCTCAGTTCTCTTTTTTCTCCTGTTTGAATCATCCTGTTGTTTTGGGTCCCCTTGTCTACAAGCTGTGATCAGAAGCCCCTTTGCCGAGCTTTTTGTTGAGATGACTCTGCCCAGCCTTAGACATGGCCCTCAGCGCAATGGAAGAACTTCCATTTTCTTGCAGTGGATTTCCATATTTAATAAATATTTTAACACTTAATCAATCAACCATGTGTTTCTGCATTTCCAACAGTTTTCAACAAACAGGCTTTCCAGAATCTGTTATTTCAAAATTGATTGTGTTATTTCTCTTTCTCAAGAGATAATTAGGTTAGAAGAAGTCCATATGCTTTCATTTTAGCATCATATGCTCACTGCGGAATGTGTTCAGGAGAACTCCAAATGCAGATACTGTTGCCGGTGGTAGTAGCAGGGGGTGTGTGTGTCTTTGTGGAGAGTCTTCGCGGACCATCCCATCTCCACAGGGCCGGTGGGTCAGTTTCAGTTCTCACCTTCCAGTGGATGAGAGAAACAGCTACACTTGTCTCTGCACATTCTGGCCTTGCTGCAGTTGGGTATTTTAGTTATGTTTGAGCCATTAATCATGCCTTTTTATAGCTCCTGTTCTTTGCAGCGTGTTTTCACTAGAACTAGAGATTCTCGATTTCTCCTTTCGTCATCCTGTCTTTGAATAATGAAGGAGCAGAGAAGATTGAAAATATTTCATAGACTTTGATTCTTGTTCCTTTCCTTATGAAGTTTAAACTTGCCAGCTTTGCAATTAAAATTTTTACCTTTTTTTATTCCAGATTAAAGCTTAGTAATGTGTGTGTGCACATATAGATGAGAGAGAGAGAGAGAAATGGAGTTATTTCTTGTGATTATATTTGTGAACTGATGTTTTAAAAATTCACTCCACAAATATTTATTGAGGGCCTACTACATGGCAAGCACTGTTCTGGGCCCTTGGGATACATCAGTGAATTATTTAAAAAAAAACAAAACCTGATTTCCTTTTTTATGGGACTTATATTTTAGCAGATAGATAAACACATTAAAAAATGACAAATTATATGGTATATTAGAAGGTGATGAGTTCTATGGAGAAGGAGAAACATACACCATGGTAATGGGGATTGGGAGTATGGGGGGGGCGGTGTGGGTATCATAGGTTGTAATTTTTGATAGGGTGGTCCACTGTGTCTTGCAGAGAAGTGACATTGGGAAAAAACTGGAAGGAAGTGGGGAGTGAGCCAGGCATGTATATCAGGAAGAGCATTCCAGAATGAAAGAACAGCCTGCACAATGACCCTAAGACTGGCGTGTCTGTAAATTATGAGTAACAGTGCTGTTACTCCAAAGATTTGTGTTGGAAGGTCTCACTGAAAACTGTACTGGGGTAAATATTTGGAATTATACATGTGTCTGGCAGTATTTTCAGTTGTATCCTGTCTTCTCAAAGGATTGTATTTTCTCACCAAAGAAGACCATACAGATTTTCACTTCGGTGTCTAAATGTAATCCATTCCCCTCCTTCTCCCCATGGTATTAGGCATTTTGATTATTCTTTGCAAGGTAGTATTACTTCCGTGCAGTTAAATGTACTCCTCTCTCATGTTTAGTACATGTGTGGCTATGGTTTACTTTCTTTGTCGGATGTTTTATTCTGTGTGGTTGGTAGGTATTTTTAGAGCTAGTGTGCCGTAAAGCTTACAAAGTAGTACATAATTTCTCCTGTACTTAAGAGATGAGCGGCATGCTTCCAAAAGATCTTTGAACATATCCTGTTTCACAAATGGAGGCAATAGCCCTAAATTGCATTAAGAGAGTTTTGTTAGCTATGTAGGAGGGAAAATAAGATGATTCAGCATTGGAACAGACTACATATAGGGGTTGGGGAACTGTCTCAAAAACTTATAAAATAGTCTCAGCCATCATTTTTTCAAAATAATTTCTTTTTCTTTAAAGACTTATTTATTTATTTGCAAGAGAGAGACAAAGAGAGCAGGAGCAGGAGGGGCAGAGGGAGAGGGGGAGAATCTCAAGCAGACTCTGTGCCAAGTATAGCTTCCAATGAGGAGCTCAGTCGTATGACCGTGAGATCACGAGTGAGCTGAAACCAAGACTTGATTGCTTAATGGACTCTGCCCCCCAGGGGCCCCTCAAAATAGTTTTGAATAAATATATATATTTTTTCCTAACAATTAATCACTTAAGTCATTGAATTTCCCTAAAACTCCAATTCCCGTCTTTCTCCCTCTGTCCTACAGGTAATGCATATTTCAAGTCCTGTAGCTAAATGACGACCACACTCATTATCAAGTATTAGTTGAATAAATTGGGCATGGAATACAGGTCAGAAATTTTCAAGGACCATTAGTGGAATGCACATGCTAAGAAGGGTTATACCCTCTTTAACAATGGTAGTGTTTGTAACCACTAGAGAACTAAAAGAAGCCAATAAAATAGTTTAAACTAAATGAAAGCAACCTTTATAGTGGTTATATTCCTGAGAGCTCCTTCCCATTTTTGGCTAATTCCAATTTGCAAAATAACGTTTATTTATATTATTGTCAGAGAACAGTTGTCACATTTATATTAAATGCATAAATGAGCACATACTTTGTGCCAAGCAAGGTGCTAAGTGTTGGGAATACACAGGCACTTGGTACAGAGAGTGGAGGGTAATGCAGCCATCAGGCATGAACTTCAGAGAGGGACGGAGGAATTGTCATCTGGAAGTGACAATGGGTAAGCGAGAACAAGTCCGAGTCCTAGATGTAATACAGAATTTGATTTACATATACTCAGACTTCTGCTACCCATGTGGTGCAGTGATAGCACTGATGGAGGTAGACTCTTCTGCGCCCCTTGTGTGTACTCAGTCTTCCCAGCAATCCTGAGGTTGGGACTGTTGTTCACATTACTCAACGGAGAAACTGAGGCATGGCGAGTTTAAATAACTTGCCCAAGATCATTAACTTGGGGAAGGGGTGGAGGTTGAATTTGAAACAGGAAATCTGACTCTGGAATGTAGGGTATTAGCCAGTACTCTCTGCAGCTTTTCATAAGAGACTGCTCACAGTTTTAAAACAGAGGGAAACTCTTGAGGATAAAAACACTTTAGCGCTGGATTATTCCCTTATATGGTAGTAAAGTGTCCTTGTAGACCATTAAAATCTATGGACAGGGACTGTATTTCCTCTAAGTCTTCTGTGGTTCTCATAGGGTCCTGTGCACATGGAAGGGGTTCAGGAGGCGGTGGTGATATGGAGATGGTAGACCCATGCAGGGAAGACCAGAGAAGGACAAAGGGGATGGCTCGGTGGCCCTTCACTAAGGATCCTGTTCTGGGGAACATTTCAGTCAGGAGTCCCTGCCAGGAGGCAGCTTCCCAGAAACTCAGTGGGCATAGTTCAGAGCCCCTACCTACACATTTCTCAGCAGTGAATAAACTCTCCTACGGCATCATTTAATAAATCAATTGAAAAGTGAACTCTGTGTTACTTCAAAGTCTTCATTTGCTTCCGAGCAACAACCAGTAAAAAACTATCATGAAATGGACAGAAAAGCCGTGCCCAGGCTGTTTCCTTTGTGAAAGAGAATCAAGATGTCTTGTAGGAATCCTTTCTTTAACCCAGCATGCCAGATGCGCAAAGCCTTCATTATGCTCTAATTTGTGCTCAGTAGAGGCAACAACTAGAGAGTTTGTTCAGTTTCATATCAAAACACATCAGCAGCATAGAGACCCAGGTCATTTATGAACATCAGAAAGAGTCCAGTGCCTCTGTATGTGTGCTCCTTTGTCAAGGCCGAGAGTTTAAACATAGGGAAGAAAAAAATGGCTCTGCCTAGCTGGGGGCTCCCCAGTTACACCAGCCCACCCTAAGGAGGCCATGGCTGCTTGTGACTCTATTTACATGTCCTTTCTGTTTCTCACATGGAGGGAGTCACATTCTATCATGCCTTTGACATGAAGTTGTTTCTAGCAAGAGCTGAGTGTATGCCAGTGAAGAGAAAAGTGGTGGGACGAAAGATTTTATTTCTTTTTATATTTAGAAAGTCTCCAATATTATGTTGTGGTTCTTTTTTTTTTTTTTTTCCTCGTGTGAATTTATTTTTCAGGGCCAAGGGATACTGTACACTCGATTCTGACATCATATCATTAGACACTGTTTGCTTGTCCTAGTCTTGAAGACCCTTTAGTGATGATCTGTGTTCTGTCTCCCTCTTTTAGGGCAGCAGGTATCCTTCTATTCTGGCTTTTTGGAGTCAGACTCTCCAGCTTATAGAGTTTGCTTGTATCAAGTAGTAATTATTTTCTAGGTTACAGTTGGCTACAGTCTTTCCTTGCCATAACGCACATGCAAGCCTATTGGATGTACAGTGGATAATGTGACTTGATTGGTTGAATTTTCTGTTTCTTCTCGTAACAGTCTTGCTTTCAGACATGATTTACAGTCCGTATATTTTTAAAAGGCATTTCACTTTTCTTTTTTTTTTTTTTTTTAAAGATTTTATTTATTTATTTGTCAGAGACAGAGGGAGAGAGAGCGAGTGAGCACAGGCAGACAGAGGCAGAGGGAGAAGCAGGCTCCCTGCCGAGCAAGGAGCCCGATGTGGGACTCGATCCCAGGACGCTGGGATCATGACCTGAGCTGAAGGCAGCCGCTTAACCAACTGAGCCACCCAGGCGTCCTGGCATTTCACTTTTCTAGGGGAGTTGTTTAGTGGTAAAGATTAGGTGACAAAAATGACCTATTTATTGCTAGGGCTAATAGTGACTGGCTCCAATAAATGGAATAAGTGTAAGTAAGAGTAATTGCTAGAGTTTCTTTCATTACCCTTATCCAACAGAATAATTTCATTATTTTGTTACCTCTTTGATTTTTCCTAGAAACATGTTTGAAAAATTGTACTTACTTAATTTCTTTAGATTTTGATGCTTTTGAAGTTAGCATTCCCAAAAGATTACAGACTAGATACATGTAATGCTGCACACATAACAAAAATTTTCCTACTGGGTATTTGTGTTTTCTCTCAAACAGCATGGATGGATTATGAAAGCTTTCCTGTAACATGAGGGCAAGGAGTTATTCTTCAAAGCAGTTTGGAGACATCAGCTGGTAGTATGTGAATCATAATACCAGTTTAAAAATCTGGGGGGCAGATTCATATCATATTAAATCTCTGTAACAGCTTCTTGCTATGTTCTAACCTGTGCATGCATGAGAAGATTCCATGATTTGAGACGTCGTTTCCTCAGAGATGGCTGCTGTTGTTTTCTTTCTCTCACACAAATTTGCCTTTCTTCCTTTCCTTCCTAGTTGTGGTAAGATGGCAAGTGTATTCTTCATATCAATCTTCGTTCTAACTACTTGAGAAACAAACAAAAAAAAAGAAGTATTTTCAGGATTTCTTGTCTCTGGAATTCTCTCATTTGGTGTCCTTGTGAAGAAAGCCCTTGGTAGGTGGGTGACAAGTTTCAGAAGAAAAACATCTTTTGATATCTTTGCCATTAGAAACTTACTGCCTATTTTTTTTTTTTCTTTTAAGCGGGAATTTTGTTTTTGCAATATTATACTTGATTATTTCTTCACTGTGTTCTTGGAAGATTTGTGGACAGTGGAAATATGTTAGGAAGTTAGGAATCTGGTCCTTTTACAGTTTAGCATATGTATGTGTAAGTTTATGTGTGTGCAGGAAGCCCTCCAAAAAGTTTACATAGTTTTAGTCTTTAGTTCTAGGGGAGAAAAATCCTTTTTATCCCATGTGAATTTGCTTCCCAAGGAAAATGCTATGGAATTCTTATGTGCCAGCTAGTCATCATGGGATTTTGTTCAGTATTATTTCTGATTTTTCTTTCCTTGAACGCTTGGAGCTAACCCTTTAGTGGAAATGAGCCATAACTCTCAGACGTCTCTAATATCTTCACAAAGAAGATGAAATTAAGCAAGCAAGCAAACAAAAGTGCATTGACATACCAGCACTGAGTGAAGTGAATCTTGATGTGAAGAACTTGCCATTCTTACTTTTTGTTCTTTGGACTAGGCCTGTTTCTGATGTTGCCTCCAGGAGAGACTGGGACCCAGCTGGCAAGAGACAACCCTTACTTAGAGGCCTGCTTTTAAAATGATCTGACTTAGAGCGGAACTGATTAGTTATTCATTTGATAATGTAACAGCTTAACTGTTTACTAATTTCCCCTCCTCTGCTCTTTTTACCTGTCTTTTACTTAGCTTTCAGTAGTTACATTATTCTTTGTAACAAGCTGTTATATACTTTCACCATAAACAAAAATTTTTAAGTGTTTTTCTCACAGCATTCTGTAACTTATACTCCTTTCAGTTCACATTTGGGGAAAAGCAAGATGAAGTATAGGAAGGTTTCATAACTCACTTTTAAATATCGAGTCACTAGTGGGACCAGGAAGACCTGTCGTCTTTTTCCCCAACTTTCTTGCAGTAAGGCAGAGTATCTGTTTTCCAGGGCTGATTCATCTCTCGTCTGCTCCTTTTGTCTGCTGATTTTGTCGCATCCAAACGTTGGGGTTCCTTGCACTCAGATTTAATTACAGCTCAGTAGCACTACATATTATATTGTTCTCAGGCTGCTAAAGGTCTTAGAGGCCTTCTCTGACTTCAGAATTACATGAGTAAGCGTTTCTTGTTCAGGCCTTAAATGAAGACCTAGTAATGGGCGGTTAATGGCCAAGATGATGGAGAGACAGATTTATCAGAAGATAGCTGGAACATAAATAGGTAATGAGGCTGCCTGACTTCCGGAGTGGAGATGAGGATATCAAGGCTGGTTGGTGCCTGTGTCAGCACAGTCTCTCCGCCTCTAGTTGTTGGAGCAGGGGCCACTGGAGAGAAGAGCCCATGGCCATCAAGAAATCAAAGGCTTGGGACGCCTGGGTGGCTCAGTTGGTTAAGCAGCTGCCTTCGGCTCAGGTCATGATCCCAGCGTCCTGGGATCGAGTCCCACATCGGGCTCCTTGCTCGGCAGGGAGCCTGCTTCTCCCTCTGCCTCTGCCTGCCATTCTGTCTGCCTGTGCTTGCTCTCTCTCCCTCTCTCTCTGACAAATAAATAAAATCTTAAAAAAAAAAAAAAAAAAAAAAAAAGAAATCAAAGGCTTCAGGGCTTCCAGGGTCACCAGAACGGGAAACTTCAGCCAGGGAAATTTAGAGAATGCTTGTCAAGGACTCATTAAAGAAAGTTGTGTGTGTTTGTGTGTGTGCTATATATGGCTTCACCTAGAGGTTCCTCGGTACAGAGATTTATATGGCATAATATCTATCCTTGGGTCATCCACCCCAAAACAAGGGTATGTCCCATTGAGTGAACAAGTTTACATCAATGTAAAATTTTTCACATCAATTAAAGTCAGTGCAAGAACTGGCATTTGAGTTGGAGACCAAGTTCAACTAGAAGGGAAAACCATGGGAACTGGTTACATGTTAGGCTCACACATGTTAGCTCTGCACAGAATTCTACTTACTAACCTACTAGCCAAGGGAACACTATCCGGCTGCTGTGGCCCCAACAAATTGTAGAATGAGGAATCTTAATGTTAATAAATGTGTCTACTTGAGCTCTTTTGTCAGAAGTTCACATAAGGCCGTGGAGTAATTACAGTGAGATTCTGGTGATTTTTTAATTGGCCTTTACTGTTGTAGAAAAAGAAAGGGATAATATATGCAAGTGATTATTGGTATTTTGTTTTTTACTGATCTCAAGGTATAGTAGATGCCAGGAATTACACTTGTATTTTTTTTTTTAAACTAACTTGAAGTGAATAGTAAAGTATTTTGGATGAAGAAAAGCTAAAGATTCTGTTACATGCGTTAAAGACTTCTTTTTAATAATGTTAATTACTTTCACAGTTACCGGGTTACACAATGCCATTTGACTGGTAATACTCCTACCCCCATTGGTATTCACTGATTCATTATTCAAGTTGGGCTTAATTAAAAACCCAAACTTCCTTGTCTTTCTCTTTGTGTCAAAGTTCTGATTCTCCCGTGAAAGGTTCAGTGTCAACTTAGCTTTAACAAAAATGGTTAGGAATGAAGCAGTCTTGAAAGGTTCGTTTGTACTTACTTGATCTTTAGGATATGTAGGTTGGCCCTGGTTCATGGGCTCTAGCCGGTGCAGGAGAGAAAGGCTGCCAAGAGGCAAAATGCACAGGAGCACGGGGTTATGTTAGCTTCACATTGAAATTTCAGCTGTTATCCATGAATAATAAATAGGTCTCAATCTGGGAATTTATAGCAGGTTCTTCTGGTCCTAAAATTCCGTGATTCATTTTTGAAATTTGAATTTAAAATTATCCTTACATAATTTTATTGGTTTATTAAGTTTTCTTGCCATCTGGATGGTTATTTTATATCTTCCGATGTTTATCTCTCAATCTTTTGTTTCATAGCTCCTAGAGAGGTCAGCCTCAGTGCTGTTTCTCAGTCCTTAAAACACACACATACACTCACACGCTTTGCCATGCCTGTGTAACTTTTTTTCATTAAAAGATGGATTTCTGGGGTGCCTGGGTGGCTCAGTGGGTTAAGCCGCTGCCTTCGGCTCAGGTCATGATCCCAGGGTCCTGGGATCGAGCCCCGCATCGGGCTCTCTGCACAGCAGGGAGCCTGCTTCCCTTCCTCTCTCTGCCTGCCTCTCTGCCTACTTGTGATCTCTGCCTGTCAAATAAATAAATAAAATCTTTAAAAAAAAAAAAGATGGATTTCTATGTCTACTTTAAACTAATTCTTAATTTCTTAGGTTGTGATCAGTTGGCCTCAGAGCATGTGCTCTGTGTCCGATGTGGTAACGCTATTGATTTTTCTAGTGAAAACAGATTTCTAAACACTGTTTTTCATCATTTAATTTTCTTTTCATATGCTTTAAAAATGTTCTTTAGAATATGTTAGTGACTTTAAAAATGCTCCTATTATAATAATTACTCCTAAGAACCCAGTAAAACCTGCAAGCACCTCCACGCTGCAGAATGAAAACTGGGATGAAGCATGCTGCCTACAGCCTCTGCTACCAAGCAGTGTGACTTTGCAAATGACATTTGTCCACAATGGCCTGTTTTCTTCTCTGTAAAATAAAGATGATGTATTATATGAGCTTTAAGAGTTTTCTCCATATTACTGTATGATACTGAAGCATTTGATTAATAGTTTTTGAAATCGCAAATCATTCTTTAGATTTTATCTCTTTATTTGAGAGACAGAGATAGAGTGAGAGAGAGAGATCATGAGCTGGATAAGGGGCAGAGGGAGAAGCCGACTTCCCACCAAGCAGGGAGCCCGATGCAGGGCTCAGTCCCCCGACTCCATGATCATGACCTGAGCTGAAGGCAACTGCTTAACTGACTGAGCCACCCAGGCTTCCCAAAATAGCAAATCATTCTTATGTAGTGATTTGAAAGAATACATTTCTGCAAAATTATATTTTTTACATATCTCTGAGAGCCATTATTACCTTTTAGCATTCAAATGGAAGTTAATAAGTATTAGAATTTTTGTTTGGCAATATATGTTAGCGTCCACCCACCCAAAAGGGGAAGATCCTGATATTATACTAGTTCTCTCTTCTCAAACATTTCCTTTTCATTTGAACTAAAAAGGCAGGGTCTAAGATTAACTTTCTGAGAACCATCTTGGCTCACATTGATGGTGTTGGCCAGGAAGCTAGATTGTTAATACATCATGATGTCAGTGTAATTCTACTTAATTATTTCTCCAAGATAACCTAAAGGCGTAAACATATTTGTTCTCTTTGGCCTGCTTTTTTAAGTCAAATATGGGGAAGGCAGGTTCCAGAAAGAGAGAAAGCCACACAGAATGCAAGGAAACCATGCTAACATTTATTTCAGCGATCACCTCTTCAAGTTTGGTTTGGCCGGAAGTTTTGAGTTTGATCCTTGTGCCTTCATGAATGTCTGAGCTCCAGCTGTGAGAGCCTTGGTTTTAACCAATCCGTGGAAGAGAATGACCTTGTACCACTGGTGAAATCAGCTCTTTATGGCAACTGCTTTTCTTAATGTTCAGGTACATTGCCAGTGATGTTGTATTGGGTTTCCCATTGCTGCTGTAAAACATTATGACAAACTTAATATTATAAAACAACAAAAATTAATTTTCTTAAAATTCTGAAGATGAGATGCCTGGAATGGGTTTTGCAAAGCTAAAATGCAGATGTTGGCAATACTGTGTTTCTCTAGCAGAGAATTTTCCTTGCCTTTTCTGGTATCTAGAGGCTTCTAGTATTCATTGGCATATGGCTTTTGTCTCTCCTTATTCTAATGTCTATTTCCATCATCACATCTCCTCTGACTCTGACCCTTCTAAGACTCTGGTCTTACAAGGACTCTTTTAATTAAATTGGGCCCACCTGGATAACCCAGGATAATCTCTCCATCTCAAGGTGCTTAAATTTGTCACATATGCTAATTCCCTTTTGCCGTGTAAGATAATATGTTCATAGGTTTCTATTGGATTAGAGTGCTGGCATCTTTAGGGCCATTATTCCATCTACTACAGATTCCTTTTACCCACTCATGTGTCACCTAGATGCCAGATCCTCCCAGAGCCTTCTAGGACCACCTAGAATCCCAACCCTGGTCACCTGTTTACCATGTCTTATTAAATCTGGGAATAATGTATTTATTTTCTCAGTTTATTTTTTATTTTTCATCGTCTGTCATTTGTCACTTTCTGTCTCCCTCCCCTAGAAAATAAGCTCCACTAACAGAGAAACGGGGTCAGTTTTCTTCACTAAATCAGAATAGCTCCCAGCACTTGCTAGACTCTCAGAAGGTTTTTGTTGAGTGAATCAATCTGTATACAGACTAAGGAAGCTTGCCTGAGATTAAAACAATATTAATATACTGTTGTTCCTGTTACTATCAATAATGCAAGCATTTTTTACTAAACAGCAGTTAAACATGCTGTCAATAGGTTTTCTTTTGAATTTAACTAATGCGTTTCTCTTTGGGACACATGCGAGATCAATAAAATAAGATACTAGCTGTTCTAAACTGAAGCTGCAGGAAAAACAAAACGTAAGAATTAGATGAAATTAGTATAAACAATAAGTATCTTGCTGAGAAAGAATGGCAATGTTATCTTGATCCCTACACTGAGTCAGGAGACCATGATGAATGGCATGGGGCCTCTTCCCTATTCACCCCAGTTATGTGCCAAGAAAGAATGGAGAGAAGAGAGGTCTTAATAGAGACATCATTTCTGGTAAGCAGCACTTTCCGCAGGCTATTCCAAAACATGGTTGTTAGCACTTCAGGAAACTCAGAAAGCTTTTAGACAAAAGAAAAGGCATTATCCATTGACGTGGCATTAAGAACAACTTTGATGGAAGGAGTGCATTTCTCTAGGCAGGTAATTTATAGCTGTTCCGTTGTTGTTCACTTATGTATCCAGGTGACTGATAAAACAAACCCTCAAATGAGTCAGTCAGGAAATACTCATCGAGTACCTGACGCGGGTCACTACTGAGGCCCTTGTATGATAGTGAACAGTTTGAGGAGGAGGTGAGGAGGTGGTTGGAAAAGACTGGGAAGACTTCATGGAAGAGGAGTGTTTAGACTGAACCGTGTCTCCTCCAAAATTCCTGTGTTGAAGCCCTAACCCCTGCTGTGACTCTGGAGATAAGACCTTTACAGACGTAACTGAAGTTAAATGAGGTAATTAGAGTGTGCCATGTGTGCACATGTGTAGAGAAAAAGCCGCATGAGGACAGTGAGAAGCCAAGGAGAGAGGTCCTGGGAGAATCCAAATCTGCCTACCCCTTGATCTCATAGTTGCAGCCTCCAAAACTATGAGAAAGTAAATTTCTGTTGTTGAAGCCTCCTGGTCTGTGGTACTTTGTTGTGATAGCCCTAAGAGACTGATACAAAGAGGAGCTTGAGCTACATTTTGAAGGATGGATAGGGGCCATTTCTCTTTGGGACACCAAGGGAAATGACCTTGGTGAAGATCACTATCCAAGGGTCTGGTTCAGAAAGGCGCTCCACAGACGTGATGGATAAAAGGCACCAAAAAAAGTTGGAATACACCCAGCTTGTTGAATTAAAGTGTAGAAGGGAGAATTGACCACAGATAGAGTATGGGTGTGTCCTTGGGGACTTGTGTGCCATTATGTCGGGTGGGGAGAGGTGACTGTGGAGGATCTTGATATCCAGGGAGAGAAAATTTGTATTTGGTACAGTAGAAAATCTGGGGCTTACATTTGGGTTTTGGTAAAGAGTCAATTTTAGGTTAGGGAGAGTATGATCTGTGGCAGATATGGGAAGAGCAAGGTGTGGTTTCAAAAACTATAAGAAGGGAAAAAAGCCAGAGTTTGGTGATAGCCTGGGTATTACTTGGGAAGAACTGGGAGTTAAAGTTGAACGATTAATGAGGTAATGAGACTGAGAGGTATCCAAACAGTTCTTCATTCTTGGGGTTACATGGGGATTGGAATGTGTTAGCAACTGAGGTATAGTGTTCTTCTACCCCTACTTCTTTCAAATACTTTAAAAGACAAGAATTCTCTTTTCTTTCCAAAAAGCTTTATTATTATCAATTAAGCTCTCTCCTTTCACCTGATACCATAAACTTACTATGTGTGAAAATCCCAGGGATGATTGAGGTGCCCTTAATGGCCCACAGAATCCTAGGGTGTTTCTTTTTTTTAAGATGTGCTGGTTCTCTGGGAACAGTAACACCATCTGCCTCGTGTACTACTTAAATACGGTTGCTCAGATGGTTTTTGTCTATAAAATAGTGTTTGTTTTTTTCTCACTGTTGGAATTATACATGTTTATTTTAGAAATTTGGATACTAGAGAAATATAAACAAAAAATTTAATTCATAGTCCTACTGATTATCTATAGCTATAGTTAATATTTGGAGAATCAAACAATAAATGGTTTTGTTTCCTTCTTTTCAGTTAATGGATGTGATTATTCAATATGTTAATATTGGTATTATTGGTAACAGTACATTTTTTTTTTTTAGAGTCCCTTGTGATTTTCTCTGGGAGTTCCTAGAGTAACATAGGAAATTGTGATTTTTTTTTCCCCTAAAAAATTTTCATAGGTGGTATTTTCAGTAGTTAGCAAAGATTGAGTTTTGCTCTAAAAAGATATGGAGACGTCTATGAAATTATGTTTGGCAAATTAGAACTGAAATATTATTTTTGAAGTATGTATTTCAGATAGGATTAAAAAGGTTGTTTTTTTTTTTAGATTTAGATACCTTCCTTGTAAATAGCTGATATCCATCTTATTATTTTACTCTTAAATTGAACATATTTTTCCCTCTTTTTTAATGTACAAAGTTTAATTTTAAAGGAGCCCATCATATAATATAGAGTAAAATGGATGAAGTGCAGTCTTCTTGGAAATGAACTATTTAGCCACTTGAGTAAACCAGAAAGGTAGGGTACTTGCCCTCTGGGGTGAGGTAGTACTTTACTTCAGATGGGTGAATGCTTGGCTTCTAAGAAGGTGTGGATTTTACTTTTTTCCTTTACGCTCCAAGCTGAACCTGTTTTCTAATTTACGATATTATAAACCTTTTTGAATCATCATAAGAAATGCTTATTGTCTGATTGCTGTGGCTGAATAGTAAGTACCTTTCATCTTTTTGATTGCAGTTGACTCATGTTGATCAGGCGAGCTTCCAGGTTGATGCCTTTGGAACATCCTTCATTCTTGACGTCGTGCTAAACCAGTAAGTCCTTGTTGAGCTGCATTCCCTTTGGTCAGATACACATTCAATCCACTTTTATAACCTTTTGTAAAGTTCTGTTTTCTTATGATACTTTACTTCATCTTCCTGTATCAATTCGATAACTACATTTAAAACTTTTGTATCTATTGTAAGTTATAAAGTCTGTCAAATAACAGGAAATGGATATCCATTTGAAACTGAACAGCTGTAACAGATTTAAGAAGGTAATGTGGAGGTCAAGGCTTACTCTAATATTTTGCATAAGAATATATCTGACCTAAGTTCTTCTGAATGCAATAAATTGTAAAAATAATATTTTGGGTATTAAAATGTCTTTCTTTAGAACAGCAGATGTGTGACCCCTAATAATGGCATTAGGTGCATTGATTTGGGAGTCAGTTTCTTTGAGGTTTAGGGTACTGTAATTATTTTGTAAATATGATGTAATTTTGGAAATTTTTTTTTCAGTTTCGTTAGACACCCTTCAAGTGTTCATTAGCCACGTGTGGCTAGTGGTTACTTTATGGGATAAGGCAGAACATTTCCATCACTGCAAAAGGTTCTGTTGAGCAATACTGGTTTAGAATTCTTTTGGGGAATAGGCATATATGACCTGTTAAGATTATTGAGCTAGGTCAGTCAGTATTTGGAAAGAGAATTCACATCTTCCCTTTAGATTCCAGACCATGTCCAATGGATTAATTTAATAATTAGTCTTACTAGTATCCTAGTTTTTGTGGACTATTTTTTTACAAAATGTTACAATTCCATTTTTTATGTTAATATTTAAGCCATGTATTAGTTCATTTTTTATCTTTTTTTTACATTTTATGTATTTATTTATTTGAGAGAGGGAGAGAGTGGGGGAGGGGCAGGCAGAGAGAGGGAGGCAGAGGATCTCAAGCAAGAGACACCCTGAGTGTAGAGCGCAGAGCCCTTGCGAGATTCGATCTCACAGCCTGGATATCATGACCTGAGCCAAAACCAGGAGTCGGTCGCTTAACTGACTGAGCCACCCAGGCACTCCTAGTTTATTTTTTAATTAAGTTGTCTCATAGATATCTTTTGTAAGTATGTCTCCCCTCTCTTCATATTTTTGTAGTTCACAAACAATTTAAATACTGAAACACATTGTTTTAGGTGGAAGGTGACTTTTTGGGTGATCCATTAATCCATTAATTAATCATCAATTAATGATTAATGATCATTAATAGGAGTTGTTTGTTCTTTGAACATGTACATTTCTAAAATGTAACATAAATTAAAAAAAAAAAGTAACATGGGGTACCTGGGTGGCTCAGTCCTTCAGGTGGCCTACTCTTGATTTCGGCTCTGGTCATGATCTTGGGGTCATGGAATTGAGCCCTGCATCCAGCTCCATGCTTGGTGGGGAGTTGGCTTGGAGTTCTTTCTCTCCCTCTTCCTTGCCACCGCCCCCCCCCCCGTTCATGCATGCACACTCACACACACACTCTCTCTCTCTCTTTAAAGTAGATAAATAAATCTTTTAAAAAAGAAAGAAAATGGGGGTGCCTGGATGGCTCAGTGGGTTAAAGTCTCTGCCTTCGGCTCAGGTCATGGTCCCAGTGTCCTGGGATCGAGCCCCACATCGGGCTCTCTGCTCAGCAGGGAACCTGCCTCCTCCTCCTCTCTCTCTCTCTGCCTGCCTCTCTGCCTACTTGTGATCTCTATCTGTCAAATAAATAAATAAAATCTAAAAAAAAAAAAGTAACATTAACTATATTTCTATGCTCATTAAAATATAATTTATTGCTTGTTTTTAAAATTAATGGTTTAGAACATATATAATTAAATGCTTTGTACCACACACTATTTAATCTAATTTCATAGAGCATAAGATTGTGTTAGTATGATTTGTATCTTATATTCCTGCTTGATGTAAATACCCTAAAACTTACATGTTAAGTGACTCATTGTGGTTATTCAGCAAATTTGATGTTATAAAGTTTTTAAAAACTAATTATAAACGAATGCATGCTCCTTAGAAAAGTAATGACAAAGTAGCAAAAACAGTCTCACAAATTGTACCACATAGGATTGCCCTGTTTTATTTTTTATTTTTATGTTTTTTGAGAGAAAGAGAGTGTGTGCAAGCAGGAGGGCAGAGAGGTGCAGTGGGAGAGGTGGGGAGAGAATCTTAAACAGGTTCCTTGACGAGTGCAGAGCAACTGTAGGGCTTGATCTCCACACTGAGATCATGACCCTGAGATCATGACCTGAACTGAAATCAAGAGTCGGACACTTAACCTACTGAGCATGCAGGGACCCCAGATTGCCCTATTTTACACTGTAACCCTCTCTGCCCTCATTCCCTTATCAACCCTACTACCTATGCTCCCCTACTTCATTTTTAAGACAATATTCATTGCCATTTAATATGGGTTGACTCGTATGAAATCGCCATTTTTGCAGGTCAAAAAGTTCAAATACCAGCACTGTCTTAGGGTCAATTAATATTTCTATATTTTAATTACTTATTTTGTTTATTACCTTTTTCCTCCCACTAGAATGTAAGCATCTTGAGGGCAGAGATTTTCTTTCCTTCCTTGCTGTCTTTTCCTTCCTCTGCTGGGCAGAATATGTACTAAATTCCAGGCTGGGAAGCCATATAAACTTAGAGACCTTAGAAAGGCTGGAATCCACCAGGACACAGAGAAGGCAGATAAGGATGGAGGCTGTCAACTGGGGAGAAGGCAAACAGCAAAAAAGAAACAGAGGATAAGTATTTGGGACTATCTTCCAAAAACTGAGCATCTATATTTAGGTATGACTTGGGAAGTCAGATTCCTAGGTTTTTAGTTCATTGACTCTTTCCTATCCCTCCTTTATTATTTTTTGCATTTTTAAAAACTTTTATTTATTTTTTAAATTTCTTTTCAGTGTTCCAGAATTCATTGTTTATGCACGACACCCAGTGTCCCGTACAATATATGCCCTCCATAATACCCAGCACCAGGCTCACCCAACCTCCCACCCCCCTCCCCTCCAAAACCCCCAGTTAGTTCCTCAGAGACCACAGTCTTTCATGGTTCATCTCCCCCTCCAATTTCTCCCAACTCCCTTCTCTCCATCTCCCTATATACTCCGTGTTATTCCTTATGCTCCACAAATAAGTGAAACCATATGATAATTGACTCACTCTGCTTGACTTATTTCACTCAGCATAATCTCCTCATGTCCCGTCCATGTTGATACAAAAGTTGGGTATTCATCCTTTCTGATGGAGGCATAATACTCTATAGTATATGTGGACCACATCTTTATCCATTCGTCCATTGAAGGGCATCTTGGTTCTTTCCACAGTTTGGCGACTGTGGCCATTACTGCTGTGAACATTGGGGTACAGATGGCCCTTCTTTTCACTACATCTGTATCTTTGGGGTAAATACCCAGTAGTGCAATTGCAGGGTCATAGGGTAGCTCCATCTTTAATTTCCTAAGGAATCTACACACTGTTTTCCAAAGTGGCTGCACCAACTTGCATTCCTTCCAGCAGTATAAGAGGGTTCCCCTTTCTCCACATCCTCTCTGACACTTGTTGTTTACTGTCTTGTTAATTTTGGCCATTCTAACTGGTATAATGTGGTGTCTCAATGTGTTTTTGGTTTGAATCTCCCTGATGGCCACTGATGATGAACATTTTTTCATGTCTGTTGGCCATTTGTATGTCTTCATTGGAGAAGTGTCTGTTCATGTCTTCTGCCCATTTTTTGACATGATTATCTGTTTTGTGTATTTTGAGTTTTAATTTTATTTAATTTTTTCAACAGGAGAGAAGTCAAATTTAGTAGCATAAGTAGGGGAAGTACACACTTGGAAATTCCCTCCCATCCTTCCTTTAAATCACTATTCCTGTGGATAGCCCAGCCTTGGTTTCTGGTTCCTGACATTTGGAAAACCTTGATTTTCAGTTCTCAAAAAAGAAAGGATATTTATTCATGTCAGTTATACCCTAAACCACCTCATTCCTTTGGAGAAATCTCTCCGCAAAACATTCTGTTCCTAAGGAGAAACACATATGGGCCATACTTATCAGAGCATGGATACTCTGGAATACTAAGGGTAGAGCAGAATTTCTTTCGAGATACTGGCAAAAACCTTCCATTGGGCATTTTCCCTCTTACTGTAGCAGAGATTTTGAAATGCAAGAAGTGCAGAGTATATATTTATATAAAGTACAGAGTATAAAATAATAACATAAATGGAAGTTCTTGGGCTAAGGAATATCCAATGGTTTGGGTTTGTTGTTGTCTGTCTGTTTTGGTTTTTGCCTAGGATCTTTATTACACATAGGTGGCAGATAGCTGATTTCTTTAAGCTTTAAGAACCAGGATGATTTGATAAAAAGATTTTTTAAAAAATTTTTGTGAGAAATGTTTTTATTTCATGGTTCCAGTTTACATATTGTCTTGGGGTTGTGTTGGTTAAGGAGCAAGAAGGTTAAAAATCGAATATACTCTTTTTTTATTTTTTTAAGATTTTATTTATTTGATAGAGAGAGAGCACAAGCAGGGAGAGCTTCAGGCAGATGGAGAGGGAGAAGCAGACTCCCCACTGAACAGGGAACCCAAAGTGGGACTTGATCCCAAGACCCTGGGATCATGACCTGAACCGAAAGCAGACCTTTAACCATCTGAGCCACCCAGGCACCCTTGAATATACTCTTTTTAAAAGCTATTTTTCTTATGAAGCAATTCTAGGGCTGTGGAACTGATAGAGGGTTTGTCTGTTTGTTTGTTTGTCTTTTTGTTTTTAAACTGGAGGCAGATAAAGTAGGTCTATGTGTAGCTGGATTCCAGTTGCAGAATGGATCCAGTAATATACATTTCAGATTGAAATGGAAGGAAAGGTATCATTACATAATATTCCTTCTGAATGTTCAGTACACAAAGTTATCTATAACCATATTATATAAGTTCAACCTATGGGTTGTAATTTCTACAGAAGGCAGATAAAGAATATGGAATGTTCACACATGAAAAGCACAGCCAATTCCTGTTTTGCCAAGTGATTTTTAGTTCTTTCATGAGGTCACATAGTTGTGAAATTTCACTGTTTAATAAATATATTTAAAAAACCCAAACTTATGGCCTGGCCTGGTCAAACTAGACCAAGGCCATACTGGACCTTTTCAGAGATCAGTGACTGGTATTACACTTTATTGTGAAACATTCCAGAGAAAGAGAAATGAAGATGTTTTATACTATATATATATACACACACACACACACACACACACACATATACACATATATACTATATATGTAATAACATATATAATACATATACATATATATATATATAATGTATATATAATTGGAGCAATTCTTTTCCTGTAAATCTCTCTCCCATTCTTCAAAAAGTGGACAACTACACTGCTCAGATAATGAAAAAATTTCCTTTCACTGCTCCTTGATCCTTTTACACAAAACTACATACATGTGGATATACCCATACCCCTATATACTCATCCCCACACATCCCAAAAAGAAGCAGATACTCCACATGATTATGAAACATATAATTAGGAAGATAGGACCCACCTTTTATAGCCTGTTTTGGGGAAGGCAGTCTGTGATACAGCTCCCAGATTTAGATGATTCTGCTCCTAAATTTTGATTGTATTTTACACATTCTCTCCTTATTATAATAACAATAAAAATAGTTTATCTAGCTTAGGATCCTTATATCAGTGTCTTTTTTCCCTTTTTCACAGTGAGGGATAGGAAGGGCAGCTGTCAGCAGATGGGGTTGCCCTGCCAGACAGGAGGTGGTATGGAGGTAGGATTGGGGTAGGGAGAGAGGGAGAAGCAGGAACAAGATCAGACAAGAAGCATCCAAATTCTGTTCAACTGGGCAAGTCCAATTTTGTCTTCTGTCATTTAGCAGAATCATTTGCTAATTAGTCACCTCTTGATTGCTTTGCACTAGCACTCTTGAATTTGCTGGAAAAGTAGAAATTACAGGGGGCACAAGATAGTGTGTGACTCCAACTGGAATTGGAATTTAGGTCTGGAAGTCTCATTTCCTTAACTGTTCTATTTACCATGTGGATAAAAATAAATGATGGGGATAAGATTATAATTAAATGATGATGTTATATGATGATAATAAATAACATAATATGTCTTTCACTGTTAATAAATCTGTAACTTAATATCTTACTGTTCAACTAAATTCATTATGGCAAATATTCGTTTTTATATATACATTTAATGCAAAATTATTCCATAGAAGATAAATCTGTATTGAATGGTCCTTGCCAATAAGGGTCCTTACCTTCATCTTATAAACATACCATATATGTGTTTGAACATATGTTTTACACATGCATATGTATGTGTATGTATATGATGTATACGTACACATACATGTGTACACACAACCATATGTACACACATATATATAAATTTCTAAGCCTCTAGTAAGTGCTAAGAGTTATTCTAGCCTGTGAGGACTTGAGAAACAAGGAAGGAATCACCCTACTCTCAGCGAGCCTGTGTTCTAGTCAGAAAATGTGTTAACAAATAAATTTCAGAAGGTGACAGTGCCATTAATAGTAAGTGCCTGGTTTAGAGGTGAGGGTGCTATTGGAGCAGGGGTCAGAGACAGGCTATCCCTGAAGGGATGACATTTGAACTGAAGGGGCTCCCAGGCAGAGAGAACAGCAAGTGTCAAGGCTGTGAGGCAGGAACGAGCTTAGTGTGTTTGAAAGCTAGGAAGGTGGCATGTGAGGCTGGAACAGGGTGAGTCCAAGGTAGTTTTTAAATGAGGTTGGAAAGGTGGCAGGACCCAGATCATGTAGGGCCTCAATGGCCACAGAAAAGACTTTGGATGATAGTCCAAGCAGAGGCTGCTGGTTTCCCCACACCGTATTTTATAGTGTTTATTCCTTTCTCCTTTCCTCACTGACTTATCCTGCATTCATCATACTTAGTTATTGTATATTTTAATATCTTCCCAAAGCAATCTCTTCTGAAGATTTATTCATTAATTATTTGGCCTGGTACCACCATACTGTTTATTGTACCTTTATAAGTGTTTTAATATCTAGCATGGAAAACTCTTTCATTATTAGTTTTCTTTTGTAAAATTTCTTAGAAATTTTTGCCTTTTCTAACATGGAAATTTAGAATAACTTTGTCATTCTCCTTTTGAAATTTTAATTGGACTGTCACTACACCTTATTTTAATTTGGGAAAAGTACATGTTTTTATAGATAACTGAGTCTTTCCATCCAACACCATTGTGTATTTTTTTTTCTTTTAAATTTTTAAAACATCTATGGGACACCTGGGTGGCTTAGTCGGATAAGTGTCTGGCTTTGGCTTGGGTCGTGATTCTAGGGTCCTGGCATTGAGTCCCACATTGGGATCCTTACTCAGCAGGGACCCTGCTTCTCCCTCGCCTGCTGCTCCTCCTGCTTGTGCTCTCTCTTGATCTCTCTCTCTGTCAAACAGATAAATAAAATCTTTCTTTTTAAAAGATTTTATTTATTTATTTGACAGAGAGAGAGATCACAGGTAGGTAGAGGGGCAGGCAGAGAGAAAGGGGGAAGCAGGCTCCCTGCTGAGCAGAGAGCCCGATGTGGGGCTTGATCCCAGGACCCTGAGATCATGACCTGAACCGAAGGCGGAGACTTTACCCACTGAGCTTCCCAGGTGCCCCAGAAAAATAAAATCTTTAAAAAAATAAATTTTAGCATCTATTTTCTCTCTCAGTAAAATTAAGTAATACTTTGGTTTTTGTTTGTTTTTTTAATATTTTATTTATTTATTTAACAGAGAGAGAGAGAGAGATCACAAGTAGGCAGAGAGGCAGGCAGAGAGAGAAGGGGAAGCAGGCTCCCTGCTGAGCAGAGAGCCTGATGCGGGGCTCAATCCCAGGACTCCCAGATCATGACCTGAGCCGAAGGCAGAGGCTTTAACCCACTGAGCCACCCAGGCGCTCCTGTACTTTGTTTTTTGTAGGTCCTGAACATTTCATGTGGAAACTTCTCATGGGAATTGTAGTTTTTGTTGCTACTGTGGACATTTTTCTATGTTTTATAATTTAGTTATTGATGATATATAGTAAAGTCATTGATTTGTGTTGAGCCTTATTCATTTCCTTAATAATGCTAGTGGTTTTTCTTTGTTGGTATTGGGTTTTCTAGTTTGGCAGTAACAAGACTAGAAAATCATGAAAACATCCTTTTTTTTTTTCCCCAAAGTGATACTTCGTGTTACTGTTGTCCACCTTGAAGCTTTTTCTAGAAGTTCCTGAACTCTATTACTTGGTGAAAATTGCACTTTTGTCTTGTTCTTTTGGTAATAGGCATATCTCTAGTATTCACTGTTAAGTAGAATGTTGATTATTGATTTTTGAGAGCTGGTCTTTATCATGATAAAGCAATATCCCAAATCTTGTTTAATAATTTTTGTTGTTGTTTTTAAGGGAATGAGTATTAGATTTTATTGGATTCCTTTCTAGTCAAATTGAGTGAACATACTGATTTTCTTATTTGACAGCTTTGTCATGTTGCATAATTCATCATAGTAGCCCATATGTTGCTGGCCTTTCTAGTTGTGACTACAGAATGGAATTATATCTCCTGTTTTTATCTAAATTATTATGGCATAAGACTTTGCTGGCTTTTTTGCTCTAAGTTACCTCCATCTCCAAGTGTGTCCCTCAACTATTTATCACACTTATTGTTGTCTTTTACCTTGCCTCTCCATTTCTACCTCTGACAGATCCCCTGCAGTAGCCTCATGATAGCTGCTGGGCACGGCTGCCCTCTACCAGTGATGGCTGCTCACATTGGCCAGAAGTGGTCATTCCAAGAACCCACAGGCCCTTCTTGTGTAGGGTTGGTGCCACCAGTGAGGGCACAGACATAGCCTCTGCTCAGAGACAGGCAGAGAAAAGGGCACATTTTTTTCTTTCTTTCTCTGATCCAAGGCAGTTGTCATTCTCTTTTAGCATGAAAAGCAGTGGGGACATCCATTCTCAGAAAGTGAAATTGGACCGCTACTCTCAGAGTTATGATCTGACTGACTGCCACAGCTTGATAGTATCTTTGTCAAAGTATGGCTTATTCAACTTTAAACAACAGTATTCCGTGTCTGATGACTAACATCCAGAACACCAAGTACATTTCCTTGTCACAGTCTCTCCTCCTGCATGAGGTGAGGAATAAATTAGGATTATAATCACCCTCTTGTATTAGCTCCGGCTCCTAATTTTCCCTGGTCCAGTGCTTAGACAAGGATAGACGGTTTTCAGGAATGGGGCGGGCTGAAAAACATCAAACATGTTGTGACACAGCTCTGCAATTAACACCTTGATCAGAGTGTAATTGCTTTTCTCTATTGGTTTAAACCTTTGGAAGAGTTCACAGAACTGCCAGGATCTACTAGGGGGATCTCTTCCCCTAAAAAGGGAGGGTTGCCCAGTTGCAAATTCTACTTTTTATTTTAGAATGTGACACCTGATTGTAAGGTTGCTTCTGGTTTTGAATTTTAAGATCCAGTCTATTTAGGTACCCCATTACTAGCTACTGAAATAGATAGAATTTTTATATCAGCAATAATAAATAAGATTATATCACAGTTAAAAAGCTATATAAAATGAATTCTTTTTACTTACAATAAAATTCCTTGAAACATTATCTCCTGGACTGTACGAGTCACATATGTTTTTTAGTGTGCTTATGTCCATAGTGTCCATATGTATTTAGTGTCCTGATTTTGAAGAGTCCAGCAACCTTTTTAAGAGATAAGTCTTTGATAAATAATAATTTCTGATGGATATTGATATGTTCATCTACTTGTTTTGGAGCCAACTTTGGAAGAGTATATTTTCCCAAAAAATTGTCCACATCATGCGGTGTTTGAGTTTGACTGGTGTATATTTACGTGTGCTTTTTAGAAAATAACGTCCAAAATTTCTACTGTACCTATTGGTATATCCTTTTTCTCGGAGCTACTTTTATTTGTGCTTATCAGGTGTAACCTCAAGTATACAAAATTTTGGGAACATATTTACTACATAAATTAAACAACATGATTTAAAAAAAAAAGATTTATCCATTTATTTTAGAGAGCCAGAGAGAGAGTGTGTGTGTGTGGGGGGGGGGCGGGGGGAAGGGCCAGAGGGAGAGGGTGAGAATCGCAAGCAGAGGATGGAGCCCAGTGCAGGGCTCTGTCTGACTCTGACCTGAGCCAAAGCCAAGAGTTGGACCCTCAATTGACTGAGCCACCCAGGTTCCCCTAAATGACATGATTTTTTAAAAAACAATTTCATTGAGGTATTTTCCATGTCATAAAATTCACTCCTTTCAAGTGTACAAGTTAATGGATTTTTTTTTTTTTTTAGTAACTTTACTGAGTGGTGCAACCATCACCATAAATCAGTTTTAAAACACTTTCTAGTTCTCTACTAATATCCCTCATTCTTATTTAAACTTAATCCCCATTCCTGTCTCTAGTGATTGGCCAGGCAATCATTGATCTACTTTTTTATAATTCTAAATCTGCCTTTTCTGGCCATTTCATATAAAGGAAACACACACTATGCATTCTTCAGTCTGGCTTCCTTTATTTGATGTTTTGAAGTTCATCCGTGATGTCACATGTGTCCACAGTTCATTCCTTTTTAGTATTAAAAGTATTATTTCATTTATAGATATATTGTGTCTATCCATTCACCTGATGATGGGCATGCAGGTTGTTTTTGGCAATTATGAATAATGTTGCTATGAACATTCACATGGAAGCCTTTTGTGGATTTAAATTTTCTTTAGTTTCATGTTTAATTGTTTTGAGAAATGCTAAACTGTTTTCCAAAGTAGACTTTTGGCTTTTTTTTTTTTTTTAAGATTTTATTTATTTATTTGACAGAGAGAGAGATCACAAGTAGGCAGAGAGGTAGGCAGAGAGAGTGGGGAAGCAGGCTCCCTGCTGAGCAGAGAGCCTGATGTGGGGCTTGATCCCAGGACCCTGAGATCATGACCTGAGCTGAAGACAGAGGCCTAACCCACTGAGCCACCCAGGTATCCCTGACTTTTGACTTTTTTAATGTACAGTAACAGCTGTTTTTTTTAATAAGTTCTATTTTGCAAGAGGGGTGGTGTCAGGTATAAATAGTTGCTAAGCTTTCTGGATTTCAGTTCCATATCCATTGCAAGTCAGGAAAGAGCTCCATACTTCTCATGGTTATGATTTCATGCTCTTTGATTCATAATAAAACTCTACCTTTGAAATACATATTGAACTGTGGACACTTTTTAAGGGATAAGATTCTACCATTAATACTTTACATAGGAATTTTATGTAGACCACACACATTTCTTATACCACAGCTGAGTCATATCTGATTTCTTCTCTTTTGTTCTAAGTTGAAAAATGGTAGTTTTAAACTGTGACTTCTTTATTTTTTTTAAGATTTTATTTATTTATTTATTTGACAGATCACAAGTAGGCAGAGAGGCAGACAGAGAGAGAGGGGGAAGCAGGCTCCCTGCTGAGCAGAGAGCCCAATGCAGAGTTCGATTCCGGGACCCCGGGATCATGACCTGAGCCGAAAGGCAGAGCCTTTAACCCACTGAGCTACCCAGGCGCCCCTAAACTGTGACTTCTAACATTAGACTTTATAACTTTCTTTCACAGGTGGAAGGTCTCCTGGGCTTAGCCCAGAATGGCTTTGATTGTTAGTTGGACACACCTTGACAGCAAAGCCCACTGCACGAGAATGGGTGGGTGAGTGGAGTAAAGGGGGCATTGGATATGCCCCCCCAAGAGCCAGAAAGTGATCCAGTGCTAAAGCTGAGACCTTGGAAATTGTTTTGAAGGGGGCATATGGAAGGAATTCTAGAGGCAAAGGGACCCCGTGGGCTGGAGCCTTTTAAAGGCACCCAAACTCATGGGTGAAGAGAAAGCTGTGCAAGGCTCAATTTAGTCCTTTTTTCTTTTTTATTAACATATAGTGTATTATTTGCCCCAGGGGTACAGGTCTGTGAATCATCAGGCTTACACATTTCACAGCACTCACCATAGCACATACCCTCTCCAATGTCCATAACCCAGCCACCCTATCCCTACCCTCGACCTCCCAGCAATCATCAGTTTGTTTCATGAAATTAAGAGTGTCTTATGGTTTGTCTCCCTCCCAATCCCATCTGGTTTCATTTTTTCATTCCCTTTCCCCCACAACTCCCCTCCCTGCCTCCCAAATTTCTCATATCAGAGAGATAATATGATAATTGTCTTTCTCTGATTGACTTATTTTGCTCAGCATAATACCCTCTAGTTCCATCCACGTCGTTGCAAATGGCAAGATTTCGTTTCTTTTGATGGTTGTATGGTATTCCATTGTATATGTATACCACTTCTTCTTTATCTATTCATCTGTTGTTGGACATCTAGGTTCTTTCCATAGTTTGGCTGTTGTGTACATTGCTGCTATAAACATTCAGGTGCGTGTGCTCCTTCGGATCACTACATTTGTATGTTTAGGGTAAATACCCAGTAGTGCGATTGCAGGGTCATAGGGTAGCTCTATTTTCAACTTTTTGAGGAACCTCCATACTGTTTTCCAGAGTGGCTGCACCAGCTTGCATTCACACCAACAGTGTAAGAGGGTTCCCCTTTCTCCGCATCCTCCCCAACATCTGTCGTTTCCTGACTTGTTAATTTTAGCCATTCTGACTGGTGTGGTATCTCATTGTGGTTTTGATTTGTATTTCCCTAATGCCGAGTGATGTGGAACACTTTTTCATATGTCTCTTGGCCATCTGGATGTCTTCTTTGCAGAAATGTCTGTTCATGTCTTCTGCCCATTTCTTGATTGGATAATTTGTTCTTTGGCTGTTGAGTTTGATAAGTTCTTTATAGATTTTGGATACAGCCCTTTATCTGATACGACATTTGCAAATAATTTCTCCCATTCTGCCCCTTTGGTTTTGTTGACTGTTTCCTTTGCTGTGCAAAAGCTTTTGATCTTGATGAAGTCCCAATAGTTCATTTTTGCCCTTGCTTCCCTTGCTTTTTGTGATGCTTCTAGGAAGAAGTCGTGCGGCTGAGTAGAAGAGGTTGCTGCCTGTGTTCTCCTCAAGGATTTTGATGGATTCCTGTCTCATATTGAGGTCTTTCATCCATTTTGAGTCTATTTTTGTGTGTGGTGTAAGGAAATGGTTCAGTTTCATTCTTCTGAATGTGGCTGTCTAATTTTCCCAACACCATTTGTTGAAGAGACTGTCTTTTTTCAGTTAGCAATAATCGCACCTCAGATAAACCTCATTGGCTACGATACTGCCACTGCGCAAAGCTGAGACTGTCTTTTTTCCATTGGACATTCTTTCTTGCTTTGCCGAAGATTAGTTGACCATAGACTTGAGGGTCTATTACTGGGCTCTCAGTTCTGCTCCATTGATCTATGTGTCTGTTTTTGTGCCAGTACCATACTGTCTTGATGATTACAGCTTTGTAATAGAGCTTGAAGTCCGGCATTGTGATGCCACCAACTTTGGCTTTCTTTTTCAACAGTCCTCTGCTATTCAGGGTCTTTTCTGTTTCCATATAAATTTTAGGATTATTTGTTCCATTTCTTTGAGAAAAATTGATGGTATTTTGATAAGGATTGCATTAAATGTGTAGATTGCTTTAGGTAACATAGACATTTTCACAGCATTTGTTCTTCTAATCCATGAAATGGAATGTCTTCCTGAATTTCTTTCATGAATGTTTTATAGTTTTCTGAGTACAGATTCTTTGCCTCTTTGTTTAGGTTTATTCCTAGGTATCTTATGGTTTGGGGTACGATTGTAAATGGGATCAACTCTTTAATTTCTCTTTCTTCTGTCTTGCTTCAACTTCGTCCTTTTGTAAGAATGGATCAGAGCTGAGCAGACAGGGGTCAGGTCTATATATGCCTACATATTACTGGTCTATTTAAGCTTTCTGCATTGTGGTTTGTTTTTAAAAGTACAGCCTTACTGAAGATTCAATGTCTTTCATCTGATTGTTTAATATGACCTTGAGATGTTTTTAATATTACCTGCTCTTTTTAATAGGGGGATCTCAAGATTTCAACACATTTTTGAGAATATTATTTAAATTGTAGATAGAATAATTACAGAATTATTCAGTATAACCAATACTATTTATGGCCCTTAGTTTCTCAAGGGAATTAACCATATAAGTGCTATTTTTATAGTTAAATTGATTACTGTATATTTCTCTATTACAGATTTATGTAATTTGCTCAATATAGTAAATACTTTTAATGTGCAATAATGGAACTTGTAATAAATGTTTTTGCATAATTGTATAGCAACTCTTTCGAGTTTTTACAGTGATTAGGAGACATACTAAAGATTAAATTATCACAGCTCACTGCTGTTTTTCTCCCAGTTGCCAAATTATTGAACTTTGCTAAATTATCTAGCAGTGATAGTGGTATATAGTCCAACTACGGGGAACTTTCCAGGCACAACAAATTGGGTTCCTAGACATATTTAATATAAATGTAAATTTATGATATGGCTGTTAAAATGTTGGGTGAACAAAATCTTTGCAAGGTGAAAGATTCAGTTTGAGTAACTGGACACTTGTTCTATAATAGCAATATTTGTTTTATGTAAAGACAGTGTTTAAGGGTGAGGTATAAGGTATGTGCTTACCCCCAGGTGGTGCCATCTGCCTAGAGATGGCTTATTTGTTCTTGGTCTCTGAAATATTTTTCTCATACGTGCAAAAAATATATATCAATTTTATCAGTCACTGTGAATATGTGTGTATTTTCTCAGGCTTCAGCTGTTGGACTAAGTCCTCAGCCAGTGAGATCTGATGTGGAAGGTTGTGCTGTAGACCCTTGTCCCATGAGTGTTGACTATAACCATTCTCAGGGAGTGTGGCCATGTTATTCTTTGGCGGTTCTTTTCTTTAGTCTAAAACTGAACAGTTTTGACCTCGAATGGTGTAGAAGTGATAGTGCTAGGTGTGCTATCCAAGGAACAAAGACAGGTTAATAGCCTTATAGAGGCTTAAAAGGCCTTTCCTGGAAACTGGTAGAGGATAAAGATCAGCTTGAGCTTCCTTCCAGAAAATGGCCCCAGAATCGTAGGATAAGAAAGCACAGGCAGCAAGGGATGTGGTGTGATGATAGGAAAGGGTCATGAGTACTCTTGTAGCAAGGTGGCTGGTTGCAGTCAGAGGAACAGTCACTGGGAAGAACTGTGGGTGCCTGTTATAAAGCTAGGGGATTTGGAGAGAAAGGCTGTGGTGTTAGAAGGTGGAAGAAGGTCTGTCCGTACTGTATCCTCCAAACTGAGAAGGCACTTTGAGACTGAAAAATGAAGGAAACCACTCCATACCGTTTACACAGTTTTATTCAGGGTAACTAACTTAGTGACAGGCGGAAATTGGATGAATGGATGATCCATGTAGTATGCAGCTATCCTCCTCCTAGCCCAGACCTTAATCCTCTGCTTTTATAGAGCAAGGGGTGTGGTGGTGACGTCATAGTCTGGTTATCTAACATTGTGCCGGAAAATCTAACTAGTTAGCTACATTGGGGTCCTTTGCATGCCATTCATCTCTGCTAGTTGCCCAAGTGGAACCATCTGTGCACCACTTCAGGGAAGATCAGAATACACCTTTCCGCATCCTGGTCAGGGCATACGTTAGCTTCCATGGACCCGGAACACACAGTCCTGAGGGAGGTCACTGTCGCCCAGGCATGAACAAGACGGAGAGCCAAAGATGGAGTCAGTGTTACTAGCTCGAATCAGCTGTCACTGGACCACCCTTCTGTGCGGACTATTCTGGAATAACCCTGTGTGGGACCTTTTGCTGGGCTGTGTCCCTCGCTTTCACAAGAAAATTAGAAACATGTGGTGTAGGATACATATTAGATTAGTGTGTATGGCAGGGTGTTTACATATGAATCCCATATTTAATTCAGGTAATTTTTATATATTTTGTTTTAAGAAAACCCTCTGGTAACATACTGTGATCATTAGCCCACGTAAACTTCAAATTTATCCAGGTCAGATGTGTTGGAGAGGTGAGACCAATAGAAGCATAGGCAGTCTCTCTGGAGGTTATTCTGTGTGCTGCCTTGCTCTTCTAAAAATTTTTAGGATTTTTAAAAAAATTTTTAAGTAATCTCTACATCCTTTGTAGCCATGGTTGAAACAGCAGATGGGCCTCTTCAATTCACAAACATACGTATCACTCTCCAGGAAACATAATAAAATAGGTAGAAATAATAAATAAAATAAAATAAAATAAAATAAAATAAAAGAAGTTACAGATAACTTCTTTTCAGTCCTAGCCTAGAGAATTTAGCTTCCCTGGTCTATTCTTTTAAAAGAGAAACTATTGTGCAAAAACAAAAATGGAAGATTTGCCCTAAAATAAATCCATTTATTATATTCTCTCTGCTTATGTCCCAAGGGAAGAATTAGCAAATGAGTGATTAATCCTGCTCTTTGCTTATGCTTTATTTCCAGAGTCAAAAATTAAAAACAGTCGAGCTTTACACCTTAACCAGATGCATTTCCACATGAGATTTTTTTTTTTAATTTTTATTTATTTGAAACACAGAGAGAGAGAGAGAGAGAGCACAAGTATACAGAGAGGCAGGCATAGAGAGAGAGGAGAAAGCAGGCTCCCCGCTGAGCAGAGAGCCCGATGCGGGCCTCGATCCCAGGACCCTGAGATCATGACCTGAGCCGAAGGCAGAGGCTTAACCCACTGAGCCACCCAGGCGCCCTCCACATGAGATTTTATGTTTGGTTCTTTAAGGTAAAGTATATGATGTAGGATATTTCAGTGAACTTAGACCGTCAGGCTTTCATTATGAACGGGCTCTTTAATCAAAACATCTTGGGGCGCCTGGGTGGCTCAGTGGGTTGAGCCGCTGCCTTCGGCTCGGGTCATGATCTCGGGGTCCTGGGATCGAGTCTCGCATCGGGCTCTCTGCTCAGCGGGGAGCCTGCTTCCCTCTCTCTCTCTCTGCCTGCCTCTCTACTTGTGATCTCTCTCTGTCAAATCAATAAATAAAATATTAAAAAAAAAATCAAAACATCTTTTGGACAAAAAACAAGAGTTATGGGACATTTGCATGTCTATTAAATAGAAACAGATGGAAAGCTTAAATAACTCATTTTTTTTCAGTGCATATATAAAAAACACCTAAAGTTGGGAGTGCCTGGGTGGCTCAGTTGTTAAGCATCTGCCTTCAGCTCAGGTTATGATCCCAGGGTCCTGGAATCGAGTCCCCCATCAGGCTCTCTGCTCAGTTGGGGAAGCCTGCTTCTCTCTCTGCCTGCTGCTGTCCCTGCTTGTGCTCTTCCTCTGTCTCTGACAAATGAATAAATAAAACCCATAAAAAAAAATCACCTAGTGTGAACTTTATTTAAATCACCATGTGTTTCATAATCACTCACACATACACATATATCACCTTTTCCATATATGACTTACTCCTATGTGAGTGGGTATTTCCACAAGCTCTAGAGCTGAGATTATTCTTATCATGTATAAAACAATTATTCTATTCAGTTTTGTGTTTTATGAGCCTTACTAATTTTATGAAACATGAATAAGAAATCAGTATGGTATGCCTCATAATTTCTTTTGTTTATTTATATGTTTTTTAATTTTTATTTTAAATAGGTTCCATGCTCAACATGGGGCTTAAAGTCACAACCCTGAAATGGAGTCACATGCTCTACAGACTTTAATTAGTTAATTATTTAATTAATTAATTTTGGTTAAAAATTTTTTTTTAGGATTTTTAAAAAATATTTTTAAGTAATCTCTACACCCAATATGTCTCAAACTCATAACCCCGAGATCAAGAGTTGCAAGCTCTACTGACTCAGCCAGTCATGTGCCCCTGTTTTTATTTAAACACGTCACAGGGTGTTGGGACTCATTCTGCTTTCTGTGGTGTAGATGGATAAAATTGGGCAGCTAAATTTTTCAGTCCCATGTTCCTCCTAAATAAAAGAAGTAACTAAGTAATAAGTTGACGTGCAGACACAAAGTAGCAAACTGTCCTAAATATTTGTTGTTGGGGGGGTTGTGTGTATGTGTATGTGTGTGTGTTTTTTAATAAACAGGTGAAATTTTCCAACCAAGCATGTGCCATTCAACTTTGTCAAACAGTTGTATAAAGCAGCAAAACAAGGGGGTGGTGGGTGGAATGATTGTTGTATACACTCTAAATTGCTTTGCATGGTCTCAGAGATAATTGGTGTAAGAATCTTGACTTTTCTTATATTTGGAAACCAAATAAAAATGGAAATAATTTTTTTTAACCATAACTGAAAAAAAAAACAACTTGTATTTAAATACAAGTTAGTTAACATACAGTGTAATATTAGTTTTAGCTGTAGTTAAATCAGGATATAGTGATTCAACACTTCCATACATCACCTGGGATTCTTACATAACTGATTCTTAATCCTAACTCATTTTTGCCAGTGATTAGTTAAAAAAGAAAAGAGGAAAGAAAAGAAAGTTGACATAAAGAATTTAAATTTAACTAAAGTAACATCTATTGTTATAGCTAGAGGGCCAATATGGACTGGGCACAATCTTTTAAACAGTTTATATTTATAACACTGTATGGTGATAATTCTTAATCCTTTGTTTGGCCTGGAGCACTCTAAGGTCCTGAAATCTCTTCAGAAATAGAACTCAAGAGGTTCCTCAGTTGGTTAAGCTTTTCTGCCTTGGGCTCTCAGGTCATGATCCCAGAGACCAAGCTTCAAGCCCTGCTCAGGCTTCCTGTTGCTCAGCAGGGAGTCTGCTTCTCACACTGCCCTTCATTCTGCTCCTGCTCTCTCTCTCTCAGATAAATAAATCTTAAAGAAAGAAACAGAACCTCAAAAAATCAGACTGTTTTATGTTTAAGTATCAGTGTATTTAAATACAGTATTATACCCCTTTACATGCTACTTCCTGGTAATAGAAAACTAATTACATTTATTTTTCTCTGCTGGTATTATTGTCAGAGATAATACCTCCTTTTAAAAAATGAACTTTTGGGGCGCCTGGGTGGCTCAGTGAGTTAAAGCCTCTGCCTTCGGCTCAGGTCATGATCCCAGGGTCCTGGGATGGAGCCCTGCATCGGGTTCTCTGCTCAGCAGGGAGCCTGCTCAGCAGGGAGCCTGCTTCCCCCTCTCTCTGTGCCCGCCTCTCTGCCTACTTGTGATCTCTGTCTGTCAAATAAATAAATAAAATCTTTAAAAAAAATGAACTTTCTATTTCAATCAATGCATCAGTATTGATTTTTACTTGTAGATGTGACTTGAAGCTTGAAAGTGTTAGAATTTGTTTTATACTGTTTGCTCATTTATTCACTTATTTGTTCATTCACTGATATGTCCGTCCAGCATATATAGAGCACTTACTACTTGCTGGGCACTGTTAGATTTGGGGATAGAGAAATGAGAAGGTAAGGATCCTAGTCTCAAGAACGTGACAGATAAGATTGGGTATAGACGCAGACAGGGGTGGACAGTGTATGAAAGGACATGACACAGGTATGGACAGCGACAGTGGTAGTGTGACAAAACTGTATTGAACAGAAGAATATCGTTTGCTGGAGATATTTATTGGTAATTTTTCTGCAGACACCAATCCTTGTTGGCTAGTTTCATGTTTTTTACACTGTGACTGATTAAAACTTTTATTTAAGAGCTTTTAAAATATTGACATGTAATACATATACTAGAATAGTCCAAATATGTATATGAACAATTAAACAATATTATAAAGAGAATACCAGTTTAACCACACCTAGGTAAGGAATGTTATCAGTGCTCTCCAATCCTATAGCATACTCTCTCCTTACCCACCACTAGAAACAACTGCCCTGACTTTTCTGAGAATGATTTCAGTGATTTTCTTTATAGTTTTATCACCACTTTATGCATCCCTAAACACAAAGGTACATATCTCTCTCTTTTTAAAAAAAAAAATGTAAATGTAGGATGGACTTGTGCATTTTTATTTATCTAATGTTTACGTTCAGTTATAGTTATTATTCTTTGTGAGGCTCAAATTGTCCCAAAGTTGGCTAACAGGAGCCCTTTTATTTTGGCTCCTATGTCCTTATGATATGACCCCATTAATTTTTAAGGGCTCCTTTGTATCCTGGGACAAGAAGAAAGCTTTCTTATCTGTGGGACTACCAGGTTCATTTTAACTTTAGAACAGATTTCTGTTTTTTTATGGTGACTGGTTTATGGACTGATACTTATCTTCATTTTGCTGTTTTGATTGTATGTCATCATCATCTTATGACCCAGAAAAGCCAAAGACTGAGAGCTATCACTTATTCTTATTTTTAACCAAATATTCAACCACCTAATTCAATGACAAAAGCATTTCAATGGTGTGTCTCTGGGGAGGATTGCCTTACACGTAATAATTAAATAAAGCAAAGCAAAGAATCCCAGATACAGCTTTTTTCATATTGTCATGGTAGTTAATCACATGGTGGGTTGAAGTGTCAGGATTTTGAAGAAACATCGGAGTTCTAAGGGACTAAGTTCTTAGTATCCTCAAGGTTGAAATAGTCAATTAAAAAGGAACTACATTTGTTTCCTGACCCAAAGTGAAATTCTTAATGTCTTTTTCTCTTCCAACCAAAAGAGATTTAATTAGAGATCTGTGCACCCTAATCAGTTTTAACTCAGATCAAAGAATGGTCTTAACTGTTCAGGGTACCTTTGACCATGTGGGGGAAACAAGTGACCTACCCAGTGATGGACAGTGCAGGATGTTCAGAGCTGTTCTAGTGATATCACCTCACGGAGAAAATGAACAGTCTTCCCAGAAAGGGCTTCTGTGAAAGTTTCACAGAAATTTTTCATGAGTTTTAAGCTGTGCAATAGGGATTATGTAAAGGAGAGAAAAGGAGAACAGTGATGTGATTTGCTGATGTGAAAGTCCTCCGGGCAGAGTTGCATCAAATTCAGGGCTCCGAGGAGAGCTAGGAGGCCAAGCTGCTTTGTTAAGAGTGGGGCTTGACTGAGGTGAGATTTCCCACACTAAGGGCTGTGGATGTGATCTGATTGGTAAGAGGACTGTCAGGTTTTTACATGATAGAATCTGAAAGTCAGTACTTGAAAGAAAACTTTGATGGTAGTATGGAAACTTGATTAATTATGAAAACAAAAACCTGGTATGTTTTGAGCTAACTCAATAAGAAGTTTCCTTGTATTAGTGGTTTTGATTTTCAGAGTAATTCCTGACTCTCCTAGGTCATATTACTTTTTAGGTCTACCATAGGTGGTGATTTTACTTACTGTACTGTGAAATGGTTTTCCTATGGCACATTTTGATAATGCGTTAGTTAGGATGCTTTGGGCTAAAAGTGAAAGAAAAAAAAAAGTCAAAGATTTGCATAGTTGAAGATTATCTTACATAACTATACATCTAAAGGCTGGGAAGCCCCAACCCTGCAACCCTGTGACTCTGGCTTTGTTGCTTTGCCATTATTCTCGTGGACAGAAAAGACAAAAAGACGCCCTCATCGTCTTTCTCACTCTAGGGAACCAGGAAACATTTTTACTGAAACTTCCAAAGTCTTCTTGGCCAGGATTGGGTCAAACTTTTTGCTAACCCAGTCTTTGGCAAAGGTAAAGGTATCTCTGTGATTAGTTGATACTAATTAGGATCACTCTAGAGGTAAGGTAAGGTGAGTTCACCTTTACCTATCATATGGGAGAAGGTATGTTATCTGACTCATTTGGGGTTCTGTTAGCTAGGGGCATATGGGGTAGATTTTGGAGAGATAGCCATCAGGGTCTGCCAAAGAATTCTTTGTTGAAGGTGACCTTCAAAGAATAGATTGCTCTGCTGTTGTAATACTGCTGCTGAGTTCATTCCAATGACTTGCTGAAATGAGAACCGTCCAATCTAAATGCACACCCTTTTGTACTTGATCCAAGAAGAGGAGCTCCCTTTTTCGAAAAGTAATACGTCACATGACAGTAAAACCTCGAAATCCTTACTGAATTTTATTCTTTGGTTTTGGTAATCCCATGTATATCTTATTATTCATACCCACTGAGACCTTGTAATAAATTGCTTTAATTTTTTCTCATTTTAGTAACTTTTTCCTAAGAAGCTGAGTAATCAGATTAGAGGTATTGAATGTCAGGTTGCCCAAGAATAGTTACAGGTATGCTGTGAAATTTAGCCCTCCGGCTGCCAGGTTCTGCCCCAACCTGAGCCAATAGGAAAGTCAGGATGCCTCAGGCGTTTACAGTCTTGCTTTGCCCCTTCCACTGCCTTACCAGTCACATGGAATATGTCCTGCCCCTGTTGGGTGATCATATACCTACCTTGGACCTGTTAGTCACCTGTTCGCCAATAAATTAGTCCATGATTCTGTGTTGGCTTGTTCTAGTCCCATTCTTTGTCCATGCATGTAACTTTTTTATAGGTGTTCGTGCCTCTGGGGTTACTCAAAGGACTGAGTCTAAATATTGTTATTTCAGACCAGCTAGCAAGACAGGGAACGATTTTGAGCACTGTGATATCTCTTGAATTTTACTGCACAAAAAGCATGATATGCACCGAACTAGCCCAATTCAAAGGATAGTTAGAGCCCATGAACCCCAATGTACACCAGACCTCACTGAGAGATTCCAAGCACTCATACAATAATCATTTAGAGGAAAAACAGAAAACCATTTTAATAATGGAGGCTTCTAAGTTTTCTGATATACAGTAACATATTTTTTAAAAAGATTTTATTTATTTAACAGAGAGAAATCACAAGAGGGGCAGGCAGGGATAGGGGGAAAACAGGCTTTCTGCTTAGCAGAAAGTCTGACATAGGGCTTGATCCTAGGACCCTGAGATCATGAACTGAGCCGAAGGCAGAGGCTTCACCCAGTGAGCCACCCAGGCGCCCCTACAATAACATATTTAAAAACTCCTCTTTTTACAAAAAATTTTTGAGTAGTTTTTTATTAATTAAAGTCAATTTCATAATGAAAATTGTTGTCATTCTTAAGCCAGACTTTGTGAAGTTCAAGTATCTCTTGCCACTTGGGTAATCTTTTTTTTTTTTTTTTAAGATTTTATTTATTTATTTGATAGAGAGAGATCACAAGTAGGTAGAGAGGCAGGCAGAGAGAGAGGGGGAAGCAGGCTCCCTGCTGAGCATAGAGCCCGATGTGGGTCTAGATCGCATGACCCTGAGACCATGACCTGAGCTGAAGACAGAGGCTTAACCCACTGAGCAACCCAGGCACCCCAACCACTTGGGTAATCTTTTGGCCCCATTTACTTTCTGCCTCTCTGTATCTAATATTGTTGTGGATCTAATTCATATCTCTTAAAAAAGGTACCTTTTTCTGACTCTGACCCCATTCTGGTTCTTCTAAAGCTTGTGGCTGAGATTGTAGCAGGAAACAAAGCTCAGTAGATGTGACAGACAATGCCAGTTCTCACTTTGCTATGTACCTGGTTTAAAGTGCATAATCACACAAACTTGCTAATTAAAGATTACCATGTACATAGATAAGTATTCAAAGCCCAAGTGGGGACTTGGTTCTGAAGCAGCAGCAGCCTTTTGGCAGTGGGTTTTAAAGGCCTTTTAGTTAACTAGTAACACATGGCTGTGGATATGAATACCAGAGGATTTTAGAGAAATCACCGATGTGCATTTATTCCTTCCTCTGCAGAAATGATCTTGGGAATCATAGGGCCTCGAGGTAGAGGCTTAGGGTTTTCCCTCATGTATGCTGTTGATTGCTACTGGGCAGCCTCCAGAAGAGCTCTCCTTTTGATGTCCAAAAGGGCACTTCTCACACAGGTCCTAAACCAGCGGGCAAACCCATCTTCCTAAGGACATCTTACCTCCAAGTTTATCCCAGCTATGCGAAATCAGTTTCTGCATTACTGTCTTCCTCATTAACAGTTTTCTGAAGCCTGGTGATCTCAGCTTTCACTGCAAGTTAAACCTGGGGAGTTTGAGAAACTACCAGCACCTGGGTGCCACCCCAGACCAACAACTTCAGGCTTTTCATTGTGGTCCCTGCACCTACAGCATCCACATCATCTAGGAAGTTGTTAGAAAGGAACACTCAGGGTCCTCACCCAGACTTACTGAATCAGAACTTCTGGTGGGTGGGACCCAGGAAACTGTTTTAACAAGCCCTCTGGGTGTTTTGGATGTGCATTCAAGTTTGAGAACCTTTGATCTAGTGTTTTTTCCTTCTGACATTCACCTCATGTTTTCTCATGATCTTGATATAGTCCAGAACCTAATCCTACTCTGTACTTAATTAAGTGCCGCTTACCCCCTTACATACATCCCAAGAGGAAGTCTTTTGGTAAAGTTTCTCAGTAATTCAAAATTATTTTCACTCATATTATAAAAAAGGTAAGTAATAAGTAATGTCTTCTGGATAAATCCTGTTGAAAACTATGACCAATTTTGTTGTTGTTGTTACTGTCTTTTTTTTTTTTAATTTAAACAAGCTTGGCTTTTACAAATTAGTTTGAAGGTATTGAATGGGCCCTGTGTGGCTTGCTCTGACCTAAGGTAGTATATATTGATATATAAGGTATTATATTGGTATATAAGGTATACCTTATATAAGGTATATATAAGGTATATATATATGTGTGTGTATATATGTGTGTGTGTGTGTGTGTGTGTGTGTGTGTATGTATATATATAGGTATATAAGGTATTATATTGATATATTGAATGGGCCCTGTGTGGCTTGCTTTGACCTAAGGTATTATTAATACCTAAGGTATTATACTGAACTGGAAAATGGTGATTTGGCCACTTAGTCACCATGAGTTTATTTTGCAGTAATAGGGACATGGCCATGAGACCAGGTTATTTGGAATTTTAGATCCGGGAGTAGACAGGACATTCCAGAAGTTCACAGTGTAATAAGAGAGAAAAGAGAGCACAATGGGAGATCCTGGGTAGCAGATGGGACTGGTTGGCTAGCTAATAATGTACTGTGTTCCCTGAAGGACTTGAGGCATCAGTGCATAAGTTTGTATAGAAGAAGACTTAGTCCAAAAATTCTGGAGTAGCAAGTACTCTGGATTTGTTGTACGTGTTTAGGTGTTTGATTAAATGGTACCTGTACCAACAAAGAGGCACTATGGTCAAGTGGTTAGCAGCATCGACTTTGTAGCTGGACTGCCTGGGTTTGAAGTCAATGCTAGTTACTAGCTGGGTGGTCTTGGGCAAGTCAGCTAACTGCTCAGTGGCTGGGTTTCTCCATCTGTAATAGTAATAGGGGTGGTAATAGTATTTTTCTCTTGGGTGATAAGCAGATTACATGGGTTAATGCATACCACACCCTCAGAACAGTGACTGGCATATAGAGGTGTTCTGCAATATTTAACTATTCTTAGCTAACAGAGGCACTTTTTCTTAAAGACTTGCTATGAGGTCAGCTGTCTTGAAGCGAATGGCTAACTGAAACCTTTAGGATAAAAGGGAGTTAGGAGCTGAGATTACTGTTAGAGGGTTTTTTTGGTTTGTTTTTAAAGATAAGTAACAGTAGGGTAGCTGGGTGGTGCAGTCTGTTAAGCATCCTCCTCTTGGTTTCAGCTCAGGTCATGATCTCAGAGTCCTGAGATTGAGCCTCATATGGGGCTCTGTGCTCAGTGCAGAGTCTGCTCGAGACTTTCTCTCTCTCTCCCTCTGCCCCTCCCGCCACTATCTAACTAACTAACCAACCAGATTTTAGTGAAAGTTCCAGAGCCTTATTAATATTCATTGACTTGATTAGCTCACTGAACATATTTAAATAATAGAATTGAAGAGTTCTGAATACTCATGTGCTGTTCTGAAACCCCACAACTCCATACACAGAAAGGTTTTGTAAATTTGTAGTAACTCATTTGGCATTTAAAACCTCCCTCGAACATATGCCTATTAGTTTTGTGTTGCTGCCGTAACAAATTACCCTAATGTAGCTGCTTGAAACAGTACAAATTGATTATCTCACAGAAACTGTATGTCAGATATGCAGGTACCGCTTGGCCCACCTGGTCCCCTGCTCAGTCCCACAGGCCTCAATCAACGAGTCATCCAGGCTGTGCTCCTTCCTCGATGCTCTGGGGAAGCATGTACTTTCAAGTATTTTTAGGTTGTTGGCGAAATTCAGTGTTTTGAGATTATAGGACTAAAGTCCCACTTCCTTGCTGGCCCGTGTCCATAAATTGTTCTTTGGGAGACTGCCCACGTTCTTTGGCTAGTGGCCCCTTCCTCTAGCTACAGAAGCAGCAAGGACCAGCCAAGTGCCCCTCAGCCTTTGAATCACACTGACCTCCCCTTTCTGCCTCATCTTTTCTCTGCTGTTGTCTTCTATAATATCTCTCTGATCGGCTCTAATGCCTTCCTCTTCTGCTCCTAAGGCTCCCTCCTGTCATTACAGGTTATCTGGTCACCCAGATAATTTAGGATAATTTTTCTGTTTTAAAGTCAGTTTATTAGTAAGGTTAGTTCCATCTGCAAAGTCTCTTCATGACCTAGATTAGCATTTGATTGTCCAACCAGAGAATGGGAATCTTGGGGGACATTGTGAAAACTGTGCCTGCCCAATGCATTAAATTATTGAATAGTCTTTATTTATTCTACTTTTAGTGTGACTATCATTTGGTACAGAAATATCAATGTTTGATTATATCTTGCTGTCCTTGATCCTGCTGGGACAATTATGCAATATATGCACACTGTTGCATTTATAAAATTAAAAAACAATTCTCAACTCTAAAACACAGCTGGCCTCAGGGTTGTTGAAAAGATTGTGGAGTTACAATAAAAAGTTACTGGTGAAAGATATTTTAAAAAGCACTTTTATTTATATTATATTTTAAAATGTTATGGAATGATACATATGTAACACTCACACTTGAGAACAGGGAAATGAATGTGTTTCAGATTCATATTTAGAGAACTAAAAAGGATTTTCAAGATAAAATGATTAAAGTTTCAGAAGGAGGCATGAATATTACAGATAAAAAGGGAAAGGTAGAAGATAATAATGTTTGTCAAATATTATGCTTTTTTTTAAAAAGATTTTTATTTATTTATTTGACAGAGAGAGATCACAAGCAGGCAGAGAGGCAGGCAGAGAGAGAGGAGGAAGCAGGCTCCCTGCTGAGCAGAGAGCCCGACGAGGGGCTCGATCCCAGGACCCTGAGACCACGACCTGAGCTGAAGGCAGCGGCTTAACCCACTGAGCCACCCAGTCGCCCCAAATATTATGCTATTAACTCTGTACAGCCACACAGCACACACACACACACACACACACACACACACGTGTATTTTAATTTGCTCAGGATCACAGGGCTAGTCATTGTGGAACTGGAATTTGAACTTGGTTCTGACTTCACAGTCTGTTTTCTCCATTCATCAAAGAAGAATCTATTTAGTAGGAGATCTGGGATTTAAACACTAGCCTTCTGTCCTACCCTGTTAAAATAGTTGTTTTAAATTCATAATTATAGATTTATAAGTGTTTTTTGAAATATATGAAACATTTTGAAACTTCAGGGCAATTTATAATGCTTGTCTGATTACCAAAATCAATTTGTATTTAGGGTATCAGTTATATAGGATTAAAAATTTCCAGTATTTTAGGATTTTTTTTTTTTTAATTTTTATTTATTTATTTGACAAAGATCACAAGTAGGCAGAGAGGCAGGCAGAGAGAAGGGGAAGCAGGCTCCCCACTGAGCAGAGAGCCCAATGCTGGGCTCGATCCCAGGACCCTGGGATCATGACCTGAGCCGAAGGCAGAGGCTTTAACCCACTGAGCCACCCAGGCGCCCCTAGGATCTTTTTTTTATCAGTTAAACCTTAAGAGTAGAGTCTTTTGAGTATTTTATTCATAGATGAATTCTTTTTTTTTTTTTTAAGATTTTATTTATTTATTTGACACACGCAGAGAGAGAGATCACAAGTAGGCAGAGAGGCAGGCAGAGAGAGAGGGGGAAACAGGCTCCCTGCTGAGCAGAGAGCCCGATGCGGGGCTCGATCCCAGGACCCTGGGATCATGACCTGAGCTGAAGGCAGAGGCTTTAATCCACTGAGCCACCCAGGCGCCCCATAGATGAATTCTTTATTAAAAATTATTTGCCAGCTGGAGCGCCTGGGTGTCACAGTCAGTTAAGGATCTGCCTTCGGCTCAATTCATCATCCCAGCAGCCTGGGATCAAGCCCCACATTGGGCTTCCCGCTCACTGGGGAGCCTGCTTCTCCCTCTCCCTCTGCAGCTTCCCCCTGCTTGTGTTCTCTCTCTCTCTGTCAGCTAAATAAAAATTAAAAAAAAAAAAAATTATTTGCCATAAATTGCCATCTCTCAAAATGACACATGCTGTTTGTCAATTTAACAGTCATTATTGAGTGCTAGAAATAATAATATACTTTTCCAATATTGGGACATTTCATAACATTTGGTGTTGTTAAGTTTAGATATCCAGCTTGTTGTTCTTTTTCTTTAATATATTCTCTTTTGAAAAGTAAACAGCTCCTGTACTGATTCTCTTTAAACTCCTTCTTGCTGTTTTGGTCTCTGTTTTCTCTATGTAGTAGAGTGTTGACAGAAAGCAACTGTACAGAGAGATAGAAATATGCATCAATTAGAACAGCAAATCACAGTGTAGTTTTCAAGCGAAGTATTTTAGCTAAGACACAAGAAACACAGCTGTAATAAGTGTCTGAATAGGAATTAGTTTCAAATTGTTCCTAAAATAATCTTACCATGTTCCATTTTATGATTATCACAGGGGATAAAAAACCTGGAATAGGCATGCATATTCATGATTGTGCATTACTTTGAAAAATAAGTATGTAACTAAGACTAAAGATTTTCCTAATGTTTTCATTCTGTTCCTGTTATTTTGTTTTTGTATCCACAAGAAAATATTCTAGTTTAGCATGATTTATTATTATAAAATTTTTTAAAATCTTGGCTAAGGACCAACTTTATGATTCAACAAAATAAATGTTATGTTACATAACATGGATTCTTTAACAAAAATGTTACTTTAAAAATGAAGCTTTGAGATAGATGCCTATACTGAATATGATTATTTGAATATTTACCCGTTTGGACTAAAGCTTAGAAATATTTCTTTCAGTAGGAATAAATACAGTTTTAATTTACAGTGATATTTTGGAAAGTTAAGAAGTGGAATGACTGGGGCGCCTGGGTGGCTCAGTGGGTTAAGCCTCTGCCTTCGGCTCAGGTCATGATCCCAGGGTCCTGGGATCAAGCCCCGCATCAGACTCTCTGCTTGGCAGGGAGCCTGCTTCCTCCTCTCTCTCTGTCTGCCTCTGCCTACTTGTGATCTCTATCAAATAAATAAATAAAATCTTAAAAAAAAAAAAAAAGAAGTGGAATGACTGAGAAGACAACTAGGTTTTGTTTTTAACCTTGGTCTTGAGGAAGGTTACTAACCATCTCTTTTGTTTGCTGTTTATTATTTGTCTTTGTTTTATAGACAAAATTCCAGGTCAGGAAGTAAGATTGTATTATCTTGGAATTGCTTCTATCATTTTAGGAGTAGGGAGATTGAGATTGGTTAGATTTTATGTTATATAATCCAAAGAAGACACTTTATTATATTTTTTATATTTAATTTAATTTAATTTCAGTTAATTAACATTTAGTGTATTACTAGTTTCAGGTAGAGTTCAGTGATTCTTCAGTTGCTAAAGAAGACACTTTATATTCTGGGTCCTGCGTATCTTTAGTCAGAGGTCTAGAAACATTCGCATGAAAGTCTTTGAAAACTCAAAGGTTAAGTTAGGAATAAATAATTCGCTCTTGTTTAGAGATCTGGTGTTTCCCTGTCCTGCAGAGGACTCCAGGGCATGCTTACCAGCTTCAGGGTATGCTGTGTCGGGAGAACAACTTGCCACCAAACAAGATACTGTTACTTTCTTCTCTGTGAGGAGAATATTTCATGGCATAAAAGGAAAGTTAAGAAAGATTTGATGGTTGGTTGGGTGAGCCTGGTGGATATTAAGGAGGGCACGTATTGCATGGAGCACTGGGTGTGGTGCATAAGCAATGAATTTTGGAACACACACACACACACACACACAAATAAAATTAAAAAAAAAAAAAAAAAAGAACTGATGGGCTTTCATAAAAGTCAAAGAACAACCAGATTTCAAAGGGAAATTTTCTGTAATGAACCAGAGAGGGAAAAGACCAGATACTGAGGACAGAGAAGTACAGTGATATGGGTGAGGCAAACCCCTCCTTTAATGCAACTTGGATGAGAAGCATCATACCTAGTGATGGGACCTCCACCCTATTGGATGGCCATTTTATGAGACTGTTTTTACTTCTTTCTTGGTCCTAACCCAAGAAACAGTTCATTTTTAAAGAGGCTGGGCTTGGCCCAAAGGAATGGGATTAGGAAAAGCTTCTCCTTGGCTGAAATAAGAGGAGGATATGAAGTGTTGGAACCTGTAGTTAGAACGAGCAATCCTTTGTCAGAAGTGTACACGTTACTGCCAGAAAAGTAGCTGCACAAATTGTGAAATTGATGCTGATTTTCAGTGATTCAGTAGCGTCAAAATGAAAAGAGGTTAAACAGGAAAAATTACGAAAACTCAAAATTTTGTCAGAAAAGGCAGACAGCTGCAGGAGGCATGCTGTGGAGAATGGGGAGTCTGCAACGATCTGGGATAAATGAATTTAAGGAGACTTCGAGAGGCAGAAGGCTAGACAACTATTAACTCCAAAAGAAATTGGCAACTGAGGACACCTGGGTGACTCAGTTAGTTAAGTAACTACCTTCGGCTCAGGTCATGTTCCTGGAGTCCGGGGATGGAGTCCTGCATCGGGCTCCCAGCTCCAGGGGGAGTCTGCTCCCTCTGACCTTCTCCTCTCTCATGTTCTCTCTCACTCGCTCTCTCTCAAATAAATAAATAAAATCTTAAAAAAAAAAAAAAAGAAAGAAAGAAACTGACAATTGAAAATGGCTTCTTTGTTCCAGAAACTTTTGTTCATTATCTCATTTAAACCTCATGATAATTCTTTTTTACATGTGGAGAAATTTAAGCTCACAAAAGTTAAATAACTTGCCCAAGGATCTACAGCTGCTCAATATTAGAGGTGGGGCTTTACCTGGCAATCAGATGGATGGATGGTGGTCCTGCCAAGTCTCAAGTATTACCTACAACTTATTAGGAGTTAGAATGGACTGTATTCCTTTGGGTTGTTCCCTCAGAATAGATATATCCTGAGAATCACTTTTAAAATGTTTCCAAAAGACAGAGTTGCATGCCTAAGTTAACTAAGACATTGTAAAATATTCGGCTATTGCAAATTTGGGAAGTGAATAGAGGACGAATTATAGTCTCCACATGTAGAGAAATCTTGTTCTTTTTTCGGTTTTGTTTTAAAGATTTTGTTTATTTGACAGAGAGTGCACGTGAGAGAGGGAACACAAGCAGGGGGAGCGGGAGGAGAAGCAGGCTTCCTTCCCGCGGGGCTCAATCCCAAGGCCCCGGCTTCACGACCTGAGCTGAAGGCAGACACTGAACAACTCAGCCACCCAGCCACTCCAAGAAATCCTGTTCTTTAAGAAAAGGGAACTCTGAGCTAAAAGACAACTATTCTTGTTTCCGGAGATGATTTTCAGTGTTCCTAAGAAAAGTTTCTATGATCATAGAAGTTTGGGAAATGCTCTTCCTTATGTCCACCTGTTGAATTCATATGTAGACTAAATGTATGGCACCTGGGGAGTAACCCTTGCTCTGCCGAGTCTCAGGAGACTACTAAGGAACATAATGGAGTTGGTATTGGTTGCTTGTATACAGCAGACAGGCAGACATGAGGTCTGAATTAGAACAGTTAGGAGTCTAGAAAGAGGGTGACTTGGTTGTGAGTTTGATCCCCACTTTGGGCTCTATGGTGGGTGTGGAGCCTACTTAAAAAAACAAACAGGGGCGCCTGGGTGACTCAGTGGGTTAAAGCCTCTGCCTTTGGCTCGGGTCCGGTCGTGGTCCCAGGGTCCTGGGATTGAGCCCCACGTGGGGCTCATTTCATCGGGCTCTCTGCTCCGCGGGGAGTCTGCTTCCTCCTCTCTCTCTGCCTGCCTCTCTGCCTGCTTGTGATCTCTGTCTGTCAAATAAATAAATAAAATCTTTAAAAAAATAAAAATTAAAATAAAATAAAAAAAATTAAAAAACCCGAAAAACCCAAAGTAAAAACACTAGTCTATAAAATGAGATAAGGAAATCCTGCAGAGTTCTAGTTTTCTAAATGATGAAAGCATTACCACTTACTACATGCCAAATGAGCACTTCATATACATAAATGTGTTCAAAACTCACAACAGTCAACTGAGGCACAGAGAGATTAAGCAGATTGCATAAGGCCACCTACAGAGTTTGTGGTAGAACTGAGATTCAAAATGAGGCAGTTTGTTGCCAGAGTTTATGCTCTTAAACAATGAAATTCTGCCTCTTGGATTGATAACTTGGATGCTTTTTAGTTAAAAAATGTTTTTTCTAATTTTTTTGTTGGGGAAAGTTTTGATTTTCTAGAGCCATAAGTACCAGTGTAGTTTGACTTTTGGATAATCCAAGACTGTGAGAATTTTATGCTATATTACTGTAAAACAATAAATGTATCCTCTGTTCACGTACTCACTTCCTATTAAATTTATATATTATAAGGATAGGAAAACCCTTGTTAAGTGTTTTGCCATCAGTGTCCTCATTCAAGTGGCACACTGTGAGCTTTGGGTTAACCTTCATTGATACCACTGCTTCTTGTCAAATGAGTTAAGAAATTTAAATCTTTTTCTAGTATGATCATATGATTAAGTCCTCTTTGTAATTAGATTTTTAAGCAACCCCAGAGCCTGTTAATTATTTTTATTTCTTTTTGGTGGATTGCTGCTTTTGGTACAATCTGAAAAAAAATTATAACATTTGTTTCTCAATGTCAAAACAATTTAAATTGGTTACATGACTGTTCTTTATCACTTTTGCTGCAGATTCATTAATTTTTTAATCTGAGTTTCCTTTTAGTTGTTTAATAAATTTAAAAATGACAAAAGAAGGTATTCTTTGCATATATCCAAATTAGGCATCATAATTTTTCACTTGTTTTATTGAAATGTCTTTTTAAGTTGCAGTTGAAATGGTGTAGTCAAACTATAAAAATGTGCCATTCCCATTTGAAAAGAAAAAAAAAAAGTATAGTGCATTTATATTGAATATATTTCTGACAGGAGAGCACTTTGAATTTTGACTAGGCATCAGTGATAATGGAATCCTCTGCTTATAATTTCAGGCATCTGGTGGCTGGAAAAATTTTGGACAGATTAGCTTTTATTTCAAGACTTTCATCTCCGCTACCAGTGTCAAGCATGAGAAGGCACAGCCCTGTGGTGATGGGACTTTGGCCGTGCACCTTCTTGTCATGTTGGTGGTTAAGTTGGTGCAGTGGGCATTAGGAGTGTACTGGGATGCCATTTCTATACCACTGAGTCTAGTAGTAATTTAACTAGATACAAAAGTGATGCAAACCACATACGTATTTTTCCAACCTTACTTTTCCTTTGTCTAGATGCCAAAAATGCCTACGGCTATTCCAGCCCACTGTGGTTAAATATCTTTTGCAAATAAAGAAAATGTAAGACCATGTGAACATACTCCAAGACTCTCTTGTAGTACTCGAAAGGGAATTGTGCTTGGAGGGGATTCATAGGTTCAGGGTAAACCAGCCTCTGGCTGCCCTTTACTTGGGACAGATCACATAGGGGAACAAAGAGAAGAGATAACGTAGGACACTGGCTAGAGCATCCCAGAAACTGGTCTAATTTCACATGTGTTTCAGGTGAAATCACAGGAGATTTCTAGTCTGAATTGTACATTTGTGAGTTTGGTTCAAGGCTCTTTTGGTTGCAGGGGACAGACACCCCAATTTTAATTGATTATGGCTCTGGTAGAAAAAAATTTGTTGGCTCAGGTAACAAACTATGGAAGGTGAGCTGGTGGAAGCTTGCCTGAGGGTCTCCTGGATCAGGGATTTGAACAGCTTTATATCTCTTCCTTGATTTCTTTCTTTTTCCATCTCTATTTCTCTATGTCAGTTTCATTCTCTGTTCCTGAAAATAGCCTCTGTCTAACAAAATGACTAGAGGCAGTGTGGGATTCTGGGGCCCAAGAGACCAAAAAATTCTTGAACCAGTGACTTTTTTGTGCTTCTCCATAGCGCTAGAAAGGTGCAGGGCATTGGGATTGGCATCTGATGGTGGGAGGGAGGAGCAGGTTCTCCCAGAGAAGCAGAGTATCATTTTGGAAAGACAGAACCATCCATGTCCACTGCAGCGGGTGAGGTCAAAGCTTGATGTAGACTTTAGAAAAAATGATTCCCTGTCCAGTCTCACCACAGGGATTCTACTTCAGCAGATCTGGTGAGGAGGACCTGGGAGTATATAGATTCGTAGGGTTCCCCAGGTGATTCTTTTTTTTTTTAAGATTTTATTTATTTATTTGACAGCGATCACAAGTAGGCAGAGAGGCGGGCCGAGAGAGAGAGAGAGGGGGAAGCAGGCTCCCTGCTGAGCAGAGAGCCCAATGCGGGGCTTGATCCCAGCACCCTGAGAGCATGACCTGAGCCACCCAGGCACCCCTTCCCAGGTGATTCCGATCTAGAGCTGTGACTGTGTATGTTGTGGTTTGGGCAGTGATCATTGGAATGAGGTAGAAATCTCATCTAGTAGTTCAGCATACACTGTGACACTCTTTTCCTCTCATTTTAAATAAAGTACTGAGGATTCAATTAAAAGGAAAAAGAAATGGACTGTGGATACTGAATATACCATTCTTCTGAAGATCAAAAGAACTTTAAAAACTATCTCAGAAGGAGTTCAGGTTTAAAATTGGTTGAGTTGATTTGAACCCTAATGAATGTTTTCTGGGTAATGATGTTATAGAGTGAATATCTGTGACTTCCCAAATTCATATGTTGAAACCTTAACATTCAATGTGATAGTAATAGGAGATTGAGAGAGTAATAAGGTTTCGATGAGGTCATGAGGGTGGGACCCCCATGATGGGACTGGTGCTCTCATAACAGGAGGAAGAAACCAGAGCTCACTCTCTGTGCCACATGAGGATACAGCAAGATACTGGCAACTTTTCTAGCTGGGAAAAGTTGTTTCCACCAGACACAAGATTTGTGGGTATCTTGATCTTGAACCTCTCCATCTCCAAAACTGAAAATTAGATGTCTGTTGTTTGAGCCCCCCCAGTCTGTGGTATTTTGTTATAGTAGCCCGAGAAGACTAAAGAAGATACTGGGAAGTACTTAAACATTGATTAACTACAAAGTCGGTAAATCTTGTCCTGTTTTTAAAGAGGTAGAAAAAGGGTAATAAAATGCCTAAATAATTTCCATATTATGTGATATCATAGCAGTGTAAAGCAACCGTAGATTCTGGTTCTGTCCGTGTAACTAGGCCGTCTCCATCATCCCTGACACCCTTCATTGTACATGTGGAATCAATCATCGCAGGCATGCATAACTGCAAGCATTTGGCTTCAGAAAAGAGGTTCAGAGAAGCTAAGTGGTAAAAGGAATATAGTTGGATCAAATAAAACAGCCGCATGATGAAACTGGAGGCGGAAATGGAACCAGACCTCCAACCATCCCATTTCATCTCAGTACATTAAATGTCTCCCTACCAAAGCCAAGCAAAGCCCAGGAAATATTAAAAGCTTGACTTCTGAAGCAAGCCATGCAGCTTGGATTTTTCTGCAAGCACCATGTCCCAGCAAATGCTGAAGTTTAGTATTCTCATGTATTACTGTTTTTAATTAGTAATCTAAAAATCTGTCCATTTTGCACTAGTGAAATTTGTATGGTAGAGCAGAGGTAATTGATTTTCTCTTTGAGTTTTTATTTTTTTTAATAATTTTTATTTTATTTTTTTAAAGATTTATTTGTTCAGTAGAGAGAGAGCAAGAGATAACTTTAGTGGGAGGCGGAGAGAGGGAGAGGTGGAAGCAGACTCCCTGTTGAGCAGGGAGCCCAACCTGGTGCTTGATCCAGGATGCCAGCAGGATCATGACCTGAGCTGAAGGCAGATGCTTAACTGACTGAGCCACCTAGCTGCCCCTTGAGTTTTTTATTTTTGATCAAAGTTATGTGTATATATACATATATATGTATTTTTAAAGATTTTATTTATTTATTTGACAGAGAAAGAGAGATCACAAGTAGGCAAAGAGGCAGGCAGAGAGAGACGGGGAAACAGGCTCCCTGCTGAGCAGAGAGCCTGATGCGGGGCTAAATCCCAGGACCCTGAGACCATGACCTGAGCCGAAGGCAGAGGATTTTAACCCACTGAGCCACCCAGGTGCCCGACAAAGTTAGGTATGTATATATTTAAATGATTTTGGTAGTTGTACACTTTCCTTTCCCATGAGGCAACCATTTTCTTTTTTTTTTTTTATATTTTATTTAATTTACTTACTTATTTGAGAGAGAGGGAGAGAGAGAGAGAGAGAGCAAGCATGCGGATGGAGGGGAAGAGTGGGAGGGAGAGGGAGAAGCAGACTTTGCACTAAGTGTGGAGCTTGACTCGGGCTTGATCTTGTGACCCTGAGATCATGACCTGAGCCGAAATCAAGAGTTGGATGGTTAACCAACTTGAGCCACCAAGGCGCCCCAAGGCAACCCCTGTCAACTCTTTCTTACTTTTCCACATATGTAATAAATACAGAAGGAACGGTTTAACTAGAGAATGTCTACTGTGCTTTGCCCTAAAGCTGTGTTTTTCCAGATGTGTTCTCTGATCACTGTCCTCAGAATTGGCTGGCATGATTGGTAAAGATGAGGAGTCCCGGGTCCCATTCCAGGCCTAATAAGTCTGCTTTGCTAGGGTGTATAGCCTAGGCATCTGTATTTTCAACTGCCTGTAAGTGATCCTGAAGCAAATTAGAGTTTGAAAGTCACTTTCCTAAAGTTTCTTGATTTTTACCAGGGAGTATAACATTTTATTTCTTTTTTAAAAAAATATTTTATATATTTCACACAGAGAGAGAGAGCGAGCAAGCACAAGCACTAGCAGGGAGAAGAAGCAGAGGTAGAGGAAGAAGCAGGCTCTCCCCGCTAAGCAGGGAGCCTGATGTAGGGTTCGATCCAGGGACGCTGTTATCATGACCTGAGCCACCCAGGCGCCCTGGGAATATAACATTTTCTAATTATATTTCTGTCTTCCTACTTGTTGTCCGGTGGGTAGCATCCTGCCTAACAAAGATTACAGCTTAAACGATATTAATACAAATAGGATGAAATAGAAAGTTCACTCCTACAACAGGGGGGAATGGCTCTCGAGACAGAAATCTGTGTCCTAGATGTGTTTATTACTATTGGGGTCTTGCTTCAAGGCCCTTTAAGTGGACAGACTTAAAAATTGTGTTATTTTAAAATTTTAAAATTAGAAATAGCAATAGTGTTTTTTATATATATATTTTTTTCTTATGCTAAAATTCATGGTTCCTAAAAACGGTAACACAGTTACTTTCTGCTGGTCATAAACTACTTAATGATGTGTAAGATATCTTTATATATCTTCTTTATATCTTTATATCTTCTTTGGGTGTTAGAATATTTTTATTAAGCAGGTACAAAGTACAATGCTGTGAATTCACTTTACTTATTTTCTCTGTTTAGTTACATTACCAGTTTGACATACCTGTAGGTTGTTTCAGTTTGTTTTCACATAGGGCCAGCATATTCTTTTTTATTTAATTTTTGAAATATGTAAGACACATATGTGTTCAAAGCTATATAAAATATATAAAGTGTATACTCAGAGAAGTTGCACTTACATCTGTTCCTTCTGCCAGTTTCCAACTCCTCTCCACATATACACAATCATTTTTTATTAATTTTTGGCTTTTTTCCCTTTCATTGTTTGTTTTTATAAATGCAAGGGTAGAGGTGTATAGATTCTTGTTTCTTCTGTTTTGTTTTGTTTTGTTTTGTTTTCACAAAAAAATAAAGAATACATTTGCTCTGCGTCTTTTTCCCACACTTTCTCCCTCACTGTATACTGAGTATCGTGGACAAGGCTCGTATGCTTCCGCTTTCTCCCATCTCCCCAAAGACTCTGAGATGGTTCCATGGAGCTTATTAGAGCTCATTTTGTTCTTAGGTCCTCTTGTTTCAGGTATCCAGACTGGATTTTTAATGAAGAGCTATTGTCCAGGGCTGATATTTGCTACTCTGTATTATTGGAAAGGACTTGAGAAATCACACCATGCATTATGTTTGTTTGTTTGTTTGTTTGTTTGATAACTCATTTGTAGATTATCCAAACAGTATTGATGCCAGGTGCCCAAAAAAGAATTTTGCCTCCCTTTTGTCCTCTGAAAGTATAGGACCCAAATTACCACCCACACACCACCAGTTTACCTGTTTTTACAGTTTGTTCTACAGACTCTTTTTGTATCATTTTCCCCCTTAAAACATAGTCGAAAACCATTACAGAGCAGTATCATTAATAAACTCCTCTGTAAGGGACCTACTATCTTATAAGTAAATTCTATTTTAGGTAATTTAGATTTTTTCCCATCAGACTCTTCTATCAAATTAGCATAATCAAACGAATAGGAAAACACTGGTATGTGTGTATATATAAAAGAAGCCAAATCTAGTAGAATAAAGTGATGTTAATGGAATTTGGGTAGAAATACAAAGCATCACTTTTTATCCTTATTCGCAAATGTGCATTGACAATAAGACTCATTGTAAAGAAAGAAAGAAAATCCGAAAAGATTTTCCAACTGAACTCACTTTTTAAGACTCCCAGTGGTGTGTTCACTTCCTGTTTTCCTGTTACAGGCACACAAACTTGGAACATGAAAACCCCTGGAGGTCAAATGTTATTTAAATGGTTTCTTAGCAGTGAATAATGCCTTCTTAGCAATAACTTATCTCTGATTCTTACATAGTAGTCTTAGAAAGCAAACTGCAGAATGACTTTGCAAGGAGTGGTGGGATATAATAGTGTTTACATAAAGCTTTGGACAAAGGTAGTTATCAATGCACATGCATATGAGCCCTGTTGCATTTTTTGATATAAAAAAGATTGGGCTTAGTTATAATACCAAAATATATATCATGGTATACTATATATCATGGTATGTTATACCTAATGGATTTTTTTCCTGACCTCTATTAAAAATGTATAAACTACTAAACTAGAAATGATTGACTTCAATAACATTCCATTTTCATATGGTGGGAAAAAATTCAGCTCTTCAGGCAGTGTAGCACTGAGCTAAGGAAAGACACGTTAGCTCTGCTATCTATTCCTATTGAAGTTCAGTTGATATACAGTATTTTATTAGTTTCAGGTGTACAACATAGTAATGCAACAATTACAACATTAGGAGTTGATCACCATAATTAGTTAACATCTATTCCCATATAGATATTTTAAAAATATTATGTATTGAGTTTATTACTTGTGCTATACTTTTCATCTCTGTGACTTATTTTATAACTGGAAGTTTGTACTTCTTAGTCCACTTCCTCTATTTTACCCATCTCCCTACCTTCCTCCACTTTGGCAACTACCCAGTTCTCTGTATTTATGAGTTTGTTTCTGTTTTGTTTTTTAATTTCCACATACAAGTGCAATAATATGGTATTTGTCTTTTTCTGTGACTTATTCACTCAGCATAATACTCTCTTGTTGTAAATGGCAAGATTGCATGCTTTTTTATGGCTGAGTAATACTCCACCACACACACACACACACACACACACACACACACACACACCCCATAGCTTCTTTATCCATTCATCTATTGATGGACACTTAGGTTGCTTCCATACCATGGCTCTTGTAAGTGATGCTGCAGTAAACATACGGGTGCATATATCTTTTCAAATTGGTGTTTTGGGTTTTTTATAGGTAAATACTCAAGTGGAATTACTGAGTCAAATGCTAGTTCTATTTTTAATTTTTTTGAAGATTTTATTTGTCAGAGAGAGAGGGAGGGAAGGAGAGAAAGCATAAGCACAGGGAGCAGCTGGTAGAGGGAGAAGCAGCCTCCCCCTAAGCGAGGAGTCAATGGGGAACTGGGATTGTGACCTGAGCGGAAGTCAGGCTCTTAATGACTGAGCCACCCAGGAGTCCCATCTGTTTTTAGTTTTTTGAGGAGCTTCCATACAGTTTTCCATAGTGACACTAAACCTTTTTAAAATTTAACTTACTGATTTTGAAATCTTTAAGTGAGCAAACTTACTTTTAAATATATTTTGTTCTTTGAATGATTAAACCATGAAAAACTAGTGTTACCATCTTCCATTATACTGATGAAAATGAAATAAATGTTAACTTCCTGGAACTTTATAATTATAGAGTTCACAAAGAATAGTGCAAGCTATCTCTTTATGTGGATAGTAAATTTTTTTTTTTCTGAGGAGCACTAATGATAATCAGAAAAGGCTCTGCTCTTATGCCTGTGACTTAACTGCTTTCTCTTGAGTACTGGTGTGGTGTTGATGAGCAGACATTAAGTACTACCCAAGGTGTTGTAACTGCCAGTGTGAAAGAACTTGACAATGAAGAGGACAGACTTCTTAGTATCTTTTCTCCTGGCGCCTCATTTATGTCAGAACATAGTCTTCTTCAGTTGAAAGTTGGTAATGGCTGTCTAACCCTGACACAGTGGGTTTTAAATGGCTCTTCCCATGGCATGCCAAGAAGGGAGATACTGGTGCTGTGACCACATGTAACAACACTCATCATGGGGTGATGTCCCTCACTATGCATGCACCCTTTATTAAAGGGGTACTCTGCCTGTCAAGTGCATGAGTTACTTCCTGTCATTGGGCTGCCCTTGGGAGAGTAGAGGTAACACTGTGGTCCTGGTTTGTTTCCTCCATTTTGTGTTGATGTTGGTCTCACTTCCTCCTTCGCTGTTCCAACCTACCTTGGCAGTACTGTTGAAATTTATCGCTGAAAGCAGGTGAATTCTCATTAAATCTTTTACTCCTTCCATAGCCTCCCCATGCAGTAAGCTTAGGCAGTCACCAAGTCCTGCAGATACATTTTTACTACGAGGTAACATATCTTTTTAAAAATTTAAAATTTATTTACTTTGTATTCATCTAGTATATAGTTTAGAGTATGAAGAAGAGTGACACAGTCGGGGCACTGAAGGGAACAGATGGCATTAAAACTAGAATTATTCCAGGAGGACTTATTTACAGTGAAACTGTTTACAAAAGCATTGTGTAGGGGAGACTCCAAAGCTAATGCCTGGCTTAGTACCAGCCCAGTTAGGGATGAGGGGAGGGAGTGGGTACTAGAAATAAGGGGGCATATCCTACTGTAGAGTTACCCTTGAGAGAAGCCATAACCTCCTGGAGAGAGACAGACAAGTCCAGGGACTTTGGGTGAGATAAATACACTGTCCTCATTCTTCTCCCTCCCACTGATCTTCTGTCCTGCTTTTCATTGTCCAACTCAGCCAGAGAGCTGGAAACTCTTGGTGCCAACCATATAGGTCAGCCTCCCCAGGCACAGGCAGGGTGACACATGGAAGAGACTCTCTCTTGCCCCAGCATCCAAGTCCCTACTGCAAAAGCAACAAGGGCTCCTTTTCCAGAGATCTTAAATCTTGTTATTCTGTAAGTAATCTGAGGAGTATGGATTATTTTCACAGTTTTCACAATTTGCCTAAAGCAAATTTTGTTGTTGGGAACCAGGATCTCTCAATGTGTGCCAAAGGTTTGTTGAGGGTCATGTATGATAATATGAAACACATCCTGTTCCTGGGTTCTGGGTGCTTTATATCGTCCATTTTGGCTTTAAAAATGCTAAATAGGTTAAGTTTTTGTATTGTTGCCTTGTGTTTCTTATTAGTGATCTGGCTCAGAAATAAAACATGTAAAAATATATTGGCTTCTTTCAGACAAGTGATTATAGCATTTTTCTTAAATAGCCTTTTCAGTGGATCCAAAACACAATTTCCTAACCTGCTGTTCATGGATGGATACTGAATTTTAGAAACCCTTGAAATCACATTTAATGTGAATTTTTTAGGAGAGCAGGGCTGTGGTTTTCATCAAATTTTCATAGAGGTCTTTGTGTCATAAAAGACTAAAAACATTGGTCTAAAAGGAGGTTTGATTCATTTGGAATTTCTTCTTCCTCTCATTACATATTTTTTTTTCATTACATATTTTTAATGTGACCTTTGCATTTTTAGGGTTCAATAGCCTGGACAAAAATGAATGATACCGGATGTTTCATAACTTTGAGATTCAAATGCTCTCAGTTACTTGCAAGTGAAAATTCTCCAGTGTGATGGATTAATATGTGCTAATGTTTCTGGAAATATAAAACAGTGTGATCCTGGTCAAGAAATCCCTCTATGGCCAGCTAATAAGATAATTTATGTTCAATGAGAATATTTCATTTCGTTGTAAGCAAGAGAAAAATGTTCTGGTTAAGTAATGGGAGAGAAGATTTGGATCAATGAAAAAGTTATATACTGTTTTTCTTTACACATAAAATTATCCAGTAATTTTATGGTATGTTCTGTGGTGTGAAAATTGTCATTGATTTTTATCATACCCATAAGTAGACTTGATAAATTAAGCCAAGTGCACTTATTATTAAGATTTTTTCATTAAATTATTGATCTTTTATGTGAATGGTTTCAAAAGTTTACCATATTTTGGATTCTTGGTTCACGTACTCTGCCCTTTAACCAAATATTTTTCTTTTTTTTTTTTTTAAGAGTTTATGTATTTATTTGCTAGAGATCACAAGTAGGCAGAGAGGCAGGCAGAGAGAGAGGGGGAAGCAGGCTCTCCACTAAGCAGAGAGCCCGATGTGGGGCTTAATCCCAGGATTCTGGGATCATGACCTGAGCTGAAGGCAGAGGCTTTAACCCACTGAACCACCTAGGCGCCCCAGCCAAATATTTTTCTAAGAAAAAAATTTTAATTTAATATTAAAAATCACTGAGTGAGTTCAAGATATCATTTTCTGATAGTGTTTAAAGGATTTTTTTTTTTTCTCTCGTAAGGCATACACAAACTCCTGAAACAATTGTTAGAGCAAAATAATTCCTGTCACATTGTGTTAAAGCATTGTTAGGCTAGATTCGGTGAGTCAATCCTTTACTCATCCTCATTTCACTTTTCTTTTACTTATGACCCTGGTTACAAATGTGTGAGGCCCAACTAATGTAAACAAAACAGAGAATTTATTTATTTTTATTTATATGAATTATTTATGTAACAGTGTAACTGGCCTCAGGCATGGCTTGATCCAGGATCTCAGTTACATCAGATGTCTTCATTTTTATTTCTTTGATCTTCTGTCTGTGTTAGCTTCATTCTCTTTTAATTCAGTTTTTTGTTCATGCAGAGAACACACTACGGTTATAGAAAGATCCAGATTTATAATATTCTAGCCAGCAAACAAGTACAAAGAAAACATCTTTCTCCTCACTTAAAAATATATAAAAATCCAGTGGAAATCAACTTGATTGGCTTTGCTTGGGTCATATGTCCAGTTGTTGGAACACAGGATAACACCAGCTGCCTATCCCATGATTACCAGTGAATTCATTCAGTGCTAAAGCCATTTTCCAAATTCTTACCTGAGTAAGAGGACAAGTTTGCTGGGCTGGCCTATTCAGCACAATGAATACATGTGTCAGAAGATCCTGGATTAGAATTAGTAACTAGAATACCATCCTCTGTACTCTGTATGTTAAGAATTAAACTGCTTGTTCTATTTTAACTATAAAGGCACAGACAAAGCCTGGAAAAATACAGATCTGTTTGATCTCCACATGGTCTTGGTTTTTCCATAGAAGAATGTCAAGTAGATAATACTTAAATATAATCACCATATTATCTTTATTGTTGCAGAAGGCTTTTAAGTTGCTCACTGGCTGGTAAAATGAAATATGAATGCATATGCAAAATAAGTAGCACATTATGTTTTATGCTTCTGACACATTTGGAAATAATTTTTGCATGGATATTTTGAATACAAAAGGCACTGCTCATTTTTCCATATAATCCTTTTTTTTTTCTTTTGGAAATTGCTAAAAAACATCACTGAAGAATGAAGACTCAAGAGTTATAATTGATGCAAGGTTTGGTGTCCCTGCCAAAGTTCAGAAATCCTCTAGGGTGAATGTCTTCATACACTCTTGCTGGGAAAAAATAAAAATACCTTTCTTCTCTGCAGCATTCTAATTAGGGCTGGGTACAGATTCTAGAAGGAATTAAAATACATAGTATTTTTCATAATCCTAGTTTCAATATAGCAATTTATTTTATCACCACATTATTGTAATTTATTATATTTGTGATACATTAACAATATGTTAACAGGGGGAGGTGGGTAGAGGAATGGGTAATTGGGTGAGGAGCATTAAGGAGGGCATGTGTGATGTGATGAGCACTGATAAGTTATTGAACACTATCTGAGACTAATGATGTACTACTATATGTTGGTTAATTGAATTTAAATGAAAAAAAAATTGTTGGCACCTGGGTGGCTCAGTCGGTTAAGCATCTGCTGGTTCAGGTCATGATCTCAGGGTCCTGGAATTGAGCCCCACATTGTGCTCCCTGCTTATCGGGAAGTCTGCTTTTCCCTCTCCTACTGCGCCCCCGCTCGTGTTCCCTCTCTGTCTCAAATAAATAAAATCTTTAAAAATATATATGAAAAACCAAATAAACAAACAGTACAATCAGCCATATACACAATCACTGCAGGCTTAAGCCATGAGAAAGTTTCCTTACCACGACTTTAGCTGTTCATTAGAATAGATAATACCATATCTGTTTCCTCTCCTTTGATGTAAAAAGCTCTGGGTAAACTGAGCCTATCCTTAGTTTCTTTTGATTTTAATAACCATTCTTCCTCATCTCTCCTCTCTACCTGAAGAATAAGAAGTAAACTAGGATAAAATGAAAAATCCTCTTCATTTAGCCATCTATATTTTGAAGGATTATTTTATGAAAGATATCCACAATTTATGGCAATAATAACAGAAATGAAAAGAAAATCCTCCTACAGGATCTTACCGTCCAAAGAAAATAACTGATTTTCCCTTTTCATTTCTTTCTTGTCCTTTCCCATTGGGAATGTACTTATGTCATTGTCATCATATTTAGTTAGCATTTGTATTCTACCCATTTGATTTAACATTTGTCATAAACATCTCTTGCACATCTAGTTTGGCTACATAAAATCTAATTTGATGATGTTCCATAAGTTGCAAAAGAATTAACATTTTATTGAGCATTTATGTTGATTTTGGTCTTGAACTTTATAAATGTTGCTATTAAGACCATATATATATATTTGTTTATTAGAATGTGTCTTTCTTGACATTATTAAAAAAAAAAGGGAACCCTAAATAATGGGGCTAGTGTATCAAAGAGTGGAAGCATTTTTTATAATCTTACAGGGAATTTGAGATATTTTCAAAAATTGGAAATATATAGTTACAGTGTTATAGTACTATATTTTTAAATTGAAATTTGTATGAATGTAGATTTCATTATTCATTGGCTCCATCCCACGTGTTCTACCAAATTTCCTTTTTTTTACTGTGTTATGTGGGGAAAAAATGAAAACCTAACCATAGATTCATATTTGAAAGGAAAGAAAGAGGGAGGTGAGAGGACTGGTACTGATTATCCTTTCAACCTGCTTTCTAATTTCCATTAAATCTTCCTGCTGCCTAATTTCCATTAGGTCTACTTTGATTTTTTTTATAAACTTTTTTTTTTTCCTCTATTGGTAAGAGCTTAATTTCATCATTGTAGGTGTTCAGCCTTAAACTCAGTCACGGTCAGTGAAGAATAATGGTTTGATGTTTTCCCACCATCTTTCCCTTTACAAGAAGCTTTTGAATGATTACCTGACTTCTACCCCTTCCACATACACACTCTGTTCTGGAATTTTTTGTAAAACTAGATCTCTTTAATTTTCTATGGTGGGTATAATAATCATACATACCATCTCATTAACACTTCCCATGATAAACTTTGTGTCAGTATTCAGAGAAGTCCTAAATTCCTGTTGGACAGCTTGGAAAACCAGAAGTAATGGCTTAATTCTGAACATTGTACCGCATTAACAGTTTTTTTCACCCCGCGGCCATTGCACATTGTGCTGTATCTCAGCTGTCATGGAATTGTTCAGGAGTTGTGAGCCACTTGATTTTAAGTCTTGGGAAATGAGATAATATATTTTGGTGTGTGAGTGTGTGTGTGTGTGTGTGTGTGTGTGTGTTTCCCAGGGACCTAGCTCAGTTGCTGGCAAGTGTGACTTAGCATTCTCCACATCTCATGGAGAGAGGAGTATATTCCATTGCATTCTGTGGAACAGAATGTAGACCATAGCGGGACAAGTTCTGTGAACAACTGGCTTATTTTCACTTAGGATAAAAAATTTACAGAAAGTTAGTCCATTCTGCCCAAAATTTTAACATATAGTATCAATTTCAGAAAATACTGGCTTATGATTGTCAGGCATTTTCATTGACTATATGTGAACTATAAAATCGCTGTAAGAAAACCTAGACTGGAGGGGCACCTGGGTGGTTCAGTGGGTTAAAGCCTCTGCCTTCAGCTCAGGTCATAATCACAGGGTCCTGGGATCGAGCCCCACATAGGCCCTCTGCTCAGCCTGCCTCTCTGCCTACTTGTGCTCTCTGTCAAATAAATAAATAAAATCTTAAAAAAAAAAAAAAAAGGAAAAGAAAAAAAAAGAAAACCTAGACTGGAACTTTCATTTTTAAGCCAGCTCCGAAAAAGCCACTTAAAGATGCATCTTTGTTTTTCTACCCAGTAATTGTGTAAACACATTTCTTAATCCAACTGGATAGTTCCAGAATTTTTCTCAGGACTGCGGATTTGCTAAGGATGGTAGCCACAGTCAAGTTTATGAGAAGGTATTCTAAAGTAGAAGACAAATAATTTCCCACAGGGTAGCTATAATCTAAACCTGATTTTGTTTCCAAATGAAGAATTTAGGGACCTGAATAGATAATAGGATTATATTTGAAATTTTTTTTGTTCTTTGTGTGTATGTGTATTTTCTATTTTTGGAATGGTCGGTGGTGATTATCATCCAGTATTTTATTACCTGTCTAAGAAAAAAAAAAAGAAAAAAGAATGAACTACTTTTTTACTTTCTGACTAGTTTTTGCCAGTTTTATTTCACTGAATCTGCTTTTACCCACATTACCAGTTACATACTTACCTTAAAATTTAATGACCTTTTTAGTCCTTGGTTGCTCTGTAAGTACTCAAAAAGGTTGATTCTCTCATCCTCAACACTCTTAATACTGATTCAGCCTCCCGCTTGTTTGACATAACCTCTTTCTCAGGGCGTCTTGGTGTCTGAGTCAGTTGAGTGTCTGACTCTTGATTTCAGTTTAGGTCACGATCTCGGGGTTGTGAGATGGAGCCTGGAGTTGGGCTCCAGGCGCAGGAGGCTCTGCTGGAGATTCTTTCTCTCCCTCTCCCTCAGTACCCCCCACCCATTCGCTCCTTCTTTCTCTCTCTAAAAAAATGAATAAATGGATCTTTAAAAAAATTATGTAACTTCTTTCTCTGAATGTGGGCATATCCAAGCCTGAGTCAATGCCCTTTTTATTCTCCCACACACCATCAGAGCTCAACTCTGTTTCTGTGGATTTTTCCTAAACCTGACCTCTTTCAGGAGGCTTCCCCACACCTTCAGTTTCCCCTGCATCCCTCTCAGCAGATGGTGTTCTGCAGTCACTTCCAGATCAGCAGGCCTGTCACCAGACTCCCCAGCTTTTCCCCTGGACGGGTCTTTTCAGGATTTTCCGTTATCTGTAGGTGGGTCTACTGCTTCCGTAGACATCCTGGCCATATCTGTTGCAGATGATGTGGTGAAGAGAAAGTTAGAATTTTGATTAGGGTTAGTTTTCTATTGCTGGCTAAAAATATTACCTTATAGTGGCTTAAAACAACACAGATTTATTATTTCATTGTTTCTATAGGTCACAGAACCATTTTGTGATTAGCGGGTCCTCTCACAGGGTTCTAGGTGGGAAGGCAACTGCATCTAGGTTCAGGATTCTCTTCCAAGTTCATTCAGGTTGTTGGCGGAATTAAGAATTCCTTGTGATTACATGACTGTGGTCCGTTTTCTTGCTAGCTGTTGTCTGCTCTCCTCTGGACTCCTAGAGGTCACTCTAAAGTGGTGGCAACATAAGCCCTTCCTCTGGCAGTTCCAGTTCATAACATGTTTTTTTAGGCCTACAGGGGAGAGCTTCTGCTGAGGCCTTCTGACCTGATTAAAGGCTCATCTGATTATGTCCCACACATTCTGTAGGATCTCCCTTTTCCTAGCTGATAAGGGACCTTAATTACATCTGCAAAATCCTTTTTTCCATTCAGGGTAGCATACTCAGGAGAGTGATATCCCATTTTGTTTATAGTCCCACCCACATGCAGGGGGGAAAGGATTGTGTGGGGTGTGTACCCCATGGGGTGGGAATCCTGGAGGCAGTCTGAGACTTAAGCTTTCTGTAAGCTAGGTAGAAGCAAGGAAAGTAAATTTGTTTTTTTGTTTTTTTTTAAGATTTTATTTATTTATTTGACAGAGATCACAAGTAGGCAGAGAGGCAGGCAGAGAGAGAGAGGTGGAAGCAGGCTCTCTGCTGAGCAGAGAGCCCTATGCGGGGCTTGATCCCAGGACCCTGGGATCATGACCTGAGCCGAAGGCAGAGGCTTTAACCCACTGAGCCACCCAGGCTCCCCAAGGAAAGTAAATTTAAGCAAAGACATTAAGGGTGTTATGCTAACATAGGTGGTGCTAATAGAATACCAGTTTAAACTTTCATTAGCATATGTATGGAGCACCCAGGAGGCTCAGTTGTTAAGTAGCTACCTTTGGCTCAGGTTCTGTTCTCTGGGTGTGGGGTGGAGCCCTCTGTCAGGCTCCCTCCTCAGCAGGGTGTGTCCCTCTCCCACTTACCCTCCCATCCCAACTCATACTCTCTCTCTTGCAAATAAATAAATAAAATAAATTTCATTAGTATATGTGTATGTGTGCTTATGAAAAATTATAGTGATTATATATATCTATACTGGCAGATATTTTAAGGAACATACCTAGAAAATGTTTTAATATTTACTCATCTGCATTACACTAATTGTATCTTAAATCTGTCTTTGATGCTTTTTAGTAAATATATCCCACAATTCAACCATATTTGAATGTGAAATTTAAGATTATTTTTGGAACTATGTTTTTATTGAGAGCTATATGTGAGTACTTTTTTTTTTTAAGATTTTATTTATTTATTTGACAGAGATCACAAGTAGGCAGAGAGGTAGGCAGAGAGGGGCGGGGGAAGCAGGCTACCTGCTGAGCAGAGAGCCCCATGTGGGACCCCATCCCAGAACCCTGAGATCATGACCTGAGCTGAAGGCAGAGGCTTTAACCCACAGAGCCACCCAGGTACCCCTATATATGAGTACATTTTGTCCTTGTTCTTTGTTATAAAATTCTGGAAAATTATACATGCTTTTTCCCCCTAGTTAGCCCAGGTAAGGTGTAATATGAGGTGACTGTCTTTATCAGTCTTCCTATTTAAGGTTAATTGCTCCTGGTGAATAATCAAATTATGACTTTCATCCTGTTTTGCCCTCTGACCTTGGGAGGAACAGCATTCCTCTTATTTTTAGTTGTGTGCGTGTGTGTGTGTGTGTGTGTGTGTGTGTGT